>NW_024498551.1:872476-1157172 GCF_017590055.1 Onychostruthus taczanowskii
GGGGGGGAGGGACACACACACAGTCTGGTGCCACGGCTGCACCCCAAGCCTCCTCCTGGGACCCCCCAAATCCACAAAGCATGGGAAGCCAGAGCCAGCAGCACCCACCTGGGATGGGTCAAGTGGGAGGGCTGAAACAGGAATGGGGGTGCAGGGATGGGGTGTGGGTCTGGGGGTGTAGAGATGGGGTCTGGGGGTGCAGGGATGGGGTCTGGGGGTACAGGGATGGGGTGTGGGTGTGGGGGTGCAGAGATGGGATGTAGGGATAGGATGTGGGTGTGGGGGTGCAGAGATGGGATGCAGGGATGGGATGCAGGGATGGGGTCTGGATCTGGAGGTGTTGAGATGGGGGTGCAGGGACTTGTTGCCAAAAGCTGAGAGCTCAGCCGAGATGAAGGACCCCCCATGCAGTTATGGGGGCACAGGAACGGGTCAGGAGAGGATGTAACACACGTGGGGGCAGAGGGGTGTCCCTGCCCCTCCTGGGGGTGGGGGTCGGTGGTGTGTGGGGCAAGGGGAGGTAGCGCCCACTCGTGTGCCGTGCGGGGGGGTCTCGGGGTCCGCAGCCCCGTGTCCGTCCGTCAGGGTCTGTCGGTGCGGGGGGGCCGCGGACGGCCGAGATGCAGCCGTAGCCATGGCGACGTGAGCCGGATGCGGGGCCGGGGGATGCTGCTCCCGCCCGCCCGCCGCAGGTCGGTACCGCCGCACCGCCACCGGGGCCGGGGGCGGCCGGGGCGCCCCAGGGGGTCTGGGGAGGCTCCGCGGGGGACGGGAGGTCGAGCGGGAAGGGGGAAGTCGCCATAGTGGGGTTGGGCTTGGGGGACCCCCAGCGCTGATGCTGCCAGAAGCAACAAAGAGGCTGAGGTGTCGGCCCTGGGGAGACCCCCGGTGCCCCCCGGTGCCCCCCGCACCCCCTGCCTTCACATTCCTCCAAACCCCTCCCTTTCTCCTACCTCCTGTGCACCCCTCCACACCTCCTGCACCCCTCAGCTCCCTCCTGCGCATCGTCCTCTCTCTTACCTGCACCCCCCAGCTCTCCCCACCCTTTGTGTCAAACAACCCCATCCACACAATCATCTCCCATCTCCTCTTGCCTACACCCCCCAAATTCCCCCCCTTCATCCTCCCATGCCCTTAGTGCACCCCTTCCTCCCTTGCCTTCCATCTCCCACCCACGCCCCCTGCTCTGGATCCTGCTCTGGACCTCAGGCCTTCCCCAGGCCGAGCTGCCCCAGCCCCTCGTGGTGTTTGGGAGTGTTCCTGCACCCCCCACACCATGGGGATGCTCCTGGGACGTGACATGGGCAGGGCATTGGAGCCCAGCTGCAGGGAAGGAACAAACTCTTCTCTGCTGTGAGAAACTGAGGCACGGGGAACGTCTGAGCAGCTGGCAGATCAGTGCTACCAGCTCTGCCCTGTGTCCCTCACAGCCCACCTTGCTGAGCACCAGGGCTGGGCCTGGCTCCATCCTGTGGCAGGTGCTGTGCTCTGTGCAGGGAGAGTGTTCGCTGACAGCACAATGTTCCTGGCTTAGAGGGATCCTCCAGGAGGAGATCCAAGCAGGAGCAAGACCCATGAAGCCACAGCTGTGGTCAGCCTGAAAGCACCAGGGGAAACGGAGCCACCCCAGTGTTGAGAGACCCTTGGTCCCACTCCCGTGTGCCAAATCCTATACAGGGACCCTGTAAATTACACCCCCCCCCCACCATGTCCCCAGACCACCGTGACCAGGGGACCCAAAACAGAGAAGAGACGAGGCTGAGAAGGGATTGCAGTTTCCCACGCTGCCGGAGCAGCCTCGAGGCTGCTGTCACCTCACCTCCTGTGTCAGCCCTGGCTCACGCTGGGGAACACGGGCGGTTTTCCTCAGCCCCACCACAGCCCCAGTCAAGCCTCCAGCCTCGCCGAGGCTGGAGCCTCCTCTGCTCCCTTTTCCATCCCCCCTCAGCCTCGGTGGCTGTGGCCCAGGGCAGAACAATGCGGCCGGTCCAAGGCTCCGTGCGGCCCCGTCCCCCAGGCAGCCCTCTGCCAAGTGGGAAATCCGGGGCAGAGTAACCTACTTTCTGTGCTCACAAGGAGCTTCTGTCCCAGCCAAGCAAGGTGGTGAGCACAGCGCTGCCCTCCCGGGGCTCCATGTCCCGCTGGGCTGCCATGGGCATGGGAGAGGCAGGTAAGGAGGCCCCAGCAGGGTGGGATGCTCCTCAGCTGTGTCCACAGGGATATTGGGGTACCTCAGGTGTGGCTCTGATTTCGAGCAGCTCCAGGGCTTTGGCTTTGGGGGGTTTCTTGCCTACAACCATCCCAGAGCAGCCTGGGGTTAAGGATGGAATCTCCAGGGAAATGGGTTCCTGGAATAGCTGCAGGAGTTTTGTGGGGGTGAAGCTCAGCTCCGTGGGGCTGTTTGTGGGGGTGCCCCCTGGGGCTGTTTGTGGGGAGCACTGCTCCCCCCTGGGGGCTGGTTTTCTGGGTGATGCCTGTCCCCGTGGGGCTGGTTTTGGGGATGATGCTCAGGCCTCCTGTTGGCCCGCACAATCCACAGGACAAATCCCATTGCGTCCCTCACCCCAAAGATTTCCCCAGCAAGCAAAGCCGTCCATCTGGGCACACCTTTGTCCCCCAAGTCACCTCCTGGAGCAGCAGAGCTCCCCGGTTCCCATCCCGGCTGCCTCCACCAGGCTTCGCTGCTGTCGTGCGGGGGTGCGAGGCAGGGGAGGCGGGCGCAGGCGCCCACTGCCCCAACCTGCCGGGGCTCGTCCTCTTCCAGCAGGACTTTCAGGTTCCCGCAGTCCCGGCGGAGCCACGCAGGGCTGGGCTGGGCTGGGCCGGGCTGCAGCGAGCCCAGCACGGGCCGGGAGCTCGGCAGCAGCCGGCTCCGGGGCATGGGCCCACGGCAGACCCGTGGCCGCAGCCCCCGGGGCTCGGGCACCTGCCCGGTGCCCCCGCGCCAGGGCTGGAGGTGAGCGGCTCTGTCCTCGCCCGCCAGAGAGGTAATGTCACCCGCTGGGGACACGGTGGCCATCGGCAGAGGGGTCCTGGGCACCATCGGGTTCTGCAGACCTGGCTCTTTGCCCGGTGCTTCTGGCATCAGCTGCAGAAAGAGCTGCAAAAGGGGGTTCCCGTGTGTGTTCCCCCCCATTTTGTGGACGCTCTGATAACTGATGGAGCCAGGCAGAGGAATCCCTGATGGGGATAGGGGCTCTGAGGCTCTGGGGGCAAAGGCAGGAGCCTCTGGACACCTTTGTGCAGGGGTCCCATGCAGGAGCCCCAGAGGGTGAGGGGACATCTCTGTGCCAGAGATTTTGATGCAGGAGCCCAGAGGGTGAGGGGACATCTCTGTGCCAGAGAGTTTAGTGCAGGAGCCCCAGAGAGTGAGGGGACATCTCTGTCTGTGCCAGAGATTTTGATGCAGGAGCCCAGAGGGTGAGGGCACGTCTCTGTAGCAGAGATTTCAGTGCAGGAGCTCCGCAGGGCGAGGGGACCTCTCTGAGTGCCGGTGTGACAGGGGGAAGTTCGTGCCCAACCTGGGGGGGACACGTGGGGCTGGAGGCACCCCCCCCCCATCCCCCACCCCTCTGCCGGGTGCTGCTTCCCCCGTCTTGTTTCCGCCGGGTGAAGCGACACGCAGCCCAGCAGCGTGTGCCCTCACCCTCGCCCTCCCCGCAGGGATGGTGGTGGGACCCTCGTGGGGCGCGCCCCTGCCGCCCCCCACCATGCCCGCCGCCCTTCGCCTGCTCTGCGGGGTGGTGGTGCCGGCTGCCCTGCTCTGCGCGGAGCCCCTGCCCCGCGTCACCTTCCCCAGCGGTGAGTACGGCCCCGGGGAGAGCTGGGTCAGCTGGGGAGGGGGGTACGCTGCGTGGGACAGTGTCCATCCCCAGGGCTGAGCATCCAGCACCAGGAACCTTGGGGTACCCCCCATGGTAGCCCCCCCTGCTTCATCACTGACCCGCGGTGGGGTTGGGGACAGCGCCAGTGGCAGCCGGTGATGTGGTGGGGGGTGAGAGTAGATGAGGCTGCTTGGCACCCCAGCACCCAACGGGCCAGGTCCTACAACGGTTTTGTCACCCACCTGGCAGCCGGGTCTGCTCAGGGTCACCCTGGGGGGATGAAAAGCTGCCTCTGGAAGGGCCAGGGCATGGCATGTCCAGCTGGAAGGCAGGTGGCAAAGCAGGGGCTTGGGGGGCTGTGCTGTGGCAGTCGGGCTGCAGGAGGGTCTGTGCCCCAGGGCAGGGTCGTGCCTTTACAGCCCTGACTGCGCTGTCACTTCCCTTTCCCCGTGCAGCCATGCCCAAAATTGCAAAAATCCCCCAGTTTCGGTGCCTGCTGGGGATGAACGAGGATCTGCAGTCCCTGGCTGTGCCCAAGGGCATCCTAGGGGCTGGTGACCCCCCCAGTCTGGCACCTTGGGGGCTTGTAATCCCTCTAGGGTGGCACCCTGGGGCAGTGCATCCCCCAAACAGAGCACTACCCTTGGCCATGGCCCCAAAGCATCGCAGGCACAGCTTGGGGGGAAATGCACCCCATTTCTGGGGGTCTGCAGCTTGGGCATGTTCAGCTCTTGCAGTAGGAGCTGGAGGGGACAGTGGGAAGTGGGACCTGGAGGGTGAAGGGGTGATGGTGATGTGGGAGCTGAAGAGGAAGAACTGCACCCCATTTCCTGTGTGAGAGATAAACTGAGCTGCACTGGCAGCTGCTGCCACATCTGCACATGGGGATGGTGGGGGGGCGGGGGGGGTGTGTGACCCCTGGGCTCCCCTCACCCCCTCTGCTCCTGCCAGGGGACCCCCGGCGGACCCTCACCCACTTCAGCCAGGACAACGTCTCCCATTATGACATCTTCCTCCTGGGTGAGAGCGAGGAGGAGCTCTACGTGGGGGCACGCGACTGGGTGCTGGCCCTCGCTGTTGGCACCCCTGGCAGCATCCGTGCCAAGGCCTCGGTGAGCAGCACCACTTTTGGGGAGGTGGGAGAGGGAGGTGCCTCTGCTGTGTTGCAGTTTCCCCGTGGGGCTGGGCTCGACAGCCCAGGAACATCTTCATTCCCTTTGCAGATAATGTGGGGACCCACAGATGAGAAAACCTCTGAATGTGCTTTCAAGAAGAAGAGCCAAGAGGTGAGCTGGCCTTTGGGGGCTCAGGGCGTCCCACCAAGCTACCAGGGTGCTCAGCACCCAACTCTGCTCTTTCCCCCTCAGACTGAGTGCTTCAACTTCATCCGAGTCCTGGTGGCCCTGAACCAGACCCACCTCTACGCCTGTGGGACCTACGCCTTCAGCCCCGCCTGCACCTACATTGTGAGTGTCCCCCCAGGGCAGCACGCTGGGGGTCTCTGGGCAGGCCGTGGTGTTGCTGTGAGGACCCACAAAATACAGCCCCAGAAGTGAGCTGCATCATGGGGGTCCCCAGGATGGGGGTGCTGGGTGTCCCCGCCCCAAGGGACATCTTTGTGTCCCATCTGCTAAAGGAGCCCTTGGTGATTCTCACTCAGCTGCCAGCAACTCTTCCTCTGGCAGGGAAAACCCAGTTTTGGGTCCCCTCAGGTGACTCCAGGCTCTCTGTCCCTGCCTCGGTTTCCTCCATGCTGAGCACGTGGTGGGGACTGCCACTCCCCAAAATGAAAATGAGGGAAAGTGACAGGAGCCGGGTACCCCCAGCATCCTCTGTCATCAGGCCCTGTCATCATCCCTGCACCCACCTTGAAGACATGGGCCACCCTGTGTCTGCAAGGTATTCCACAATCATTCCCTACAGATTTGGGGTTGTTTTCAGTCCTTTGGCTGATTTTTCTCCCCTTTTCCACAGCACCTGGAGAACTTCACGCTGGTGGCCAGTGGCAGAGGACAGTCCTTCCTGGACGGGAAGGGCCAGTGCCCCTTCGATCCCCAGCACACTTACACGGCCCTGCTGGTGGGTGAGTATGGGGCCAGTGGCCTCTCAGGTGGGCTCCCGTGCCTGGGATGGAGTGGAGGGTGAGGGTGGGGGGTCCTCACCAGGGCTCAGCCCCCGCTGTGTCCCTGGGCAGACGGAGAGCTCTATGCTGGCACCATGAACAACTTCCAGGGCAACGAGCCCATCATCTCCCGCTCGCTGGGCACCCGCACCCTGCTCAAGACAGACGCCTTCCTCCGCTGGCTCTCGGGTGAGCAGAGGGAAGGGGCTGGGGAGCGTTCCTGGGGAGGTGCCTGCAGCCCCCCACGGCTCCAGCTTCTCACCCACCTGTGCCTGTAGCCGACGCCGCCTTCGTGGCCTCCTTCAGCATCCCTGGGGATGACAAGGTCTACTTCTTCTTTGAGGAGACAGCAGACGAGTTCGACTTCTTTGAGAGGCTCCTGGTGCCACGGGTGGCCCGTGTGTGTAAGGTGTGAGAGCAGGGAATGATGGTGGGCTGCTGTTGGGGTACAGCGATGGGGGATGATGATGATGATGTGACAGGAGACAATGGTACAGGGACAATGACAAGAGACCACAATGGGGATGATAGTTGTACTCTGATGGGCAATCATGGTGGGGACAGTGACAGGGGACAGAGGCGTCTTGTCGCCTTGGTAATGAGCACCTTCCTGCAGAGCGATGTAGGGGGGGACAAGGTGCTGCAGAAGAAGTGGACAACTTTCCTGAAGGCGCAGCTGGAGTGCTCCCAGGCTGGCCGCTTCCCCTTCAACGTCATCCACCACGCCTTTGCCCTGCCCCGCCACGACGGCGGCGCCGACTTCTACGCAGTGTTCACCTCGCAGTGGTGAGTGCCCAGGGGTGTGAGGGAGCCCAGGGGCCCGTGCCCTGCTGCTGCCCACTGGCTGTCCCTCCCTGCAGGCAGGCGGGCAGGGCGGGCAGCGCCGCCGTCTGTGCCTACAGACAGGAGGATCTGGAGGAGGTCTTCGAGGGCAAGTACAAGGAGCTGAACAAGGAGAGCTCTCGCTGGACCGTCTACAGTGGCCCCGACATGAGTCCCCGGCCTGGCAGTGTGAGTGCTGCCCACTCAGGGGCGCTGGACTTGCCAGGGGACAATGCTGGTCCCCAAGAGATGGGTTCTGTGTATCCCTGTGTGCCCACACTGCAGGCGGGATGAGAGAGGAGAAGGGTCCCTCTGCACCCCGCTGGTGCTGGCCAGGGCAGCGCGGTGGTGCAGCACATCCTCCCTTCCCCGTGTCTCCGCTTCCCACACCAGCACAGACCCCTCTCTCCCCCCACAGTGCTCCATGGGTGCCTCCTCGGACAAAGCCCTCTCCTTCATGAAGGACCATTTCCTGATGGACGGGAAGGTGTCACCCCTCCAGGAGCAGCCTCTCCTGGTGAAGTCGGATGTCACCTACACGCGCATCACAGTGCACGAGACTCGCAGCGTGCAGGGGACCCCCTATCGTGTCATGTTCCTGGCCACAGGTGGGGTGATATGGGGGGCACACAGGGTCACCCATCCCACCCTCCCCTTGGCTCCAAAGCCTCAGTGATGTCCCCCTGCCCCACAGCCCAGGGTTTCCTGCACAAGGCAGTGCAGCTGTCGGGGGGTGCCCACATCGTGGAGAGCATCCAGCTCTTTGCAGTGCCAGAGCCAGTGAGGAACCTGCTGCTGGCACCAGGGAAGGTAGGGCAGGTGTGACCACCCAGACACCAACAGCCATCCAACACCGGCACTGGGGGGAGGCTCAGCCCTGCACCTCTCCCTCCCCAGGGCATCCTCTATGTGGGCTACTCCAGAGGCGTCCTGCAGGTCCCGCTGGCCAACTGCAGCCTGCACCGGAGCTGCGCCGAGTGCGTGCTGGCACGGGACCCCTACTGCGCCTGGCACAGCCCGGAGGGCTCCTGCCGGCCCGCCCGCCTCGCCACCGAGAACACGTGAGCAGCAGGACGAGAACGGGAAGGGGTGTGGGGGTCACTGGGGTGCTGACCCCGCTCTCCCGGCCGCAGGAGTGCGTGGCTGCAGGACATTGAGAAGGGGAGCCCGGTCACCACGTGCCACCGAGGGAGGAGCGCAGCCATGCCCCGCTCCTGGGGGGCACCGGAGGACCCCGCTGTCCAGGGTTGAGTATGGGGCACGTGGGGTGGGACAGGGCCCATGGGGGGCACCAGAGGATCCTGCTGTCCAGGGTTGAGTATGGGGGCATGTGGGTTGGGATGGGATCCATGGGGGGCACCAGAGGGTCCTGCTGTCCAGGGTTGAGTATGGGGCACATGGGGTGGGACGGGGCCCATGGGGTGCACCACATCACCCCGTTGTCCACACCCACAGGGCTCAGCCCCCCGCTGAACGCCGTGGTCCAGCTGCCGTGCCCCCGCCGCTCTGCCCTGGCCACCTACAGCTGGCAGCAGCCCGACGGTGCCCGGGGGCACACGGTGCTGCAGCCTGACCACACGCTGGTGGTCATCATGCAGCAGGGAATGGCCGGCACCTACAAGTGCCAGGCCACAGAGAATGGCTACACCTGGACCGTGGCTCACTACCAGCTCGGGGACTCTGGGGGGGACGGGCTGGCGGAGCAGGGCTCGGCCCCCCGCTCGTACTGGCCGCAGTTTGTCACGGTGGCCGTGCTGCTGGCCGTGACGCTGGCCATGGCCGCCTGCCTGGCCCTCCTCGCCTGCCGCGACCAGCTCAGGGCTCGCAGCAAGGTGCGGGGCTGCGGCGCGCCCCACAGCCCCCCGTCCCGCCACCGGGAGAAGGTGCCCCTCAATGGGGGCACCGGAGAGCCCCCGGCACCCGGAGCTGCCACCGAGGAGGAGGAGGAGGATGAAGGCTCCCAGGCTTGCTGCCTCCAGCTCGATGGGGACATCGACGTGGACAACAACCGGCTCCACGTGCCAGCGGGGGACACGGCGTGACACTGCCAGTGGGTCAGGGAGACCCTGGGGAGGGGGGGTGTGGGGAGGGGTGTGACTGTGAAAGGGTTTTTGTTTTGTTTTATTTAATACACCTGGTTGAACCTAAGGCTCACATTCTGATGGAATGGGCTCTGGGAGCAGCGGGCATGGGATGGGGTAAAGCAGTGGGATGCGGGGAGAGTGGAGGGTGAAAGAAGGTCGTGGGGACAGGCAGAGGGTGTGGCACAGAGGAGAAATGTCACCGTGGGGCGAGGACAGGGGTGGGGATGGCTGGAAACGGTGGATGCTGACAGCAGGAAGAAAACCCATGTTCCATAAAAACCTCAACGTGGGGCAGGCTGTGCTCGCTGGGCTCCATCAGCCAGCCCCGTGGGCACCCGCCCTGCACTGCCACCCTCCCTGCACTGCCACCGTGCCACCCTCCCTGCACTGCCACCCCCCTGCACTGCCACCGTGCCACCCTCCCTGCACTGCCACCCCCCTGCACTGCCACCCCCCTGCACTGCCACTGTGCCACCTGCCCTGCACTGCCACCCGCCCTGCACTGCCACCGTGCCACCCTCCCTGCACTGCCACCCGCTCACACTGCCACCCCCCTGCACTGCCACCCCCTCTGCACTGCCACCCGCTCACACTGCCACCTCCCTGCACTGCCACCCCCCTGCACTGCCACCTCCCTGCACTGCCACCTCCCTGCAGTGCCACCCCCTGCAGTGCCACCCTCCCCGCGCTGCCAGCCGCCCCTCATGCTGCATGATCCCATCCTGGTTTCCCCCCCGGCACTGCCCCCTTCTCCCTGGCAGTGCCCCCAGCCCATCCCCAGAGTCTTTGATCTGCCTTTTTAAAGCCAAACCAGCCGTACCTTGTCCTGCTCTTGGGTTTTTTTATTAAAAAAGAAAACTCAAGGCCCCGCATTGCTGGGTCCGTGCAGCAGCCCCGAGGGCCTGGGGGGCAACGAGCCAGGCCTGGGCCGGGGGAACGCGTGTGCACATGTGTGGGCGTGCAGGGACACACATGTTGGGTGTGCAGGGACATGTGTGGGTGTGCAGGGACATGTGGGTGTGCAGGGACACACATGTTGGGTGTGCAGGGACACGTGTGGGTGTGCAGGGACACACATATTGGGTGTGCAGGGACACCCCTGGGTGTGCAGGGACACGTGTGGGTGTGCAGGGACACACATATTGGGTGTGCAGGGACATGTGGGCATGCAGGGACACACGTGGGTGAGCAGGGACACACATGCTGGGTGTGCAGGGACATGTGGGCATGCAGGGACACCCCTGGGTGTGCAGGGACACTTGTGGATGTGCAGGGACGCCCCTGGGTGTGCAGGGACACGCTCCTGTGCAGCCTGCATGTGCAGCGAGGGGCAGGGAGAGCAGAGAGTGAGGGACAGCTCTCTCACACCGGCACATCACTCCCTCCTGTGGGTGCCTCCGTGCTGTTTCCCCCTCCTGGCCGCGCCGCGCCCCGGCCCCTCCAGCAGGCGGGACCAGCCCACGGCGCTGAGGAGTACTGGCCCTTTAAGAGCCGAAATCCGGCGCGGTCCCTTTAAGGCGCGCCCCCCCCGCCGCCCTCTTTACTCCGGGCCGGAAGCGCCTAAGCACTTCCGGTGCGACCTCTGCCCGGTTCCAAGATGGCGGCGGCACTCGGGTGCTGACGCCGCCGGTGACTTCCGGCCGGGGAGCGGCCATGGGGCGGTGGGGCCGGCCCGGCCGGGGGCTCGCCGGGGCTCCGTCCCGCCGGCCTGAGGTGAGCGGCTGCCGGGGCCGGGCCTGCGGCGGGCCGGGGAGAGGCCTGGCCTGGGCCAGCAGCGGTGCAGCAGGGCCTGACGGGGGTGGCACGGCCCGGCCCCGCCCGGCGGCTGAGCGGGGTCCGGGCAGGTGTGGAGGCTGCGCGGCTGGACGGGAGGGCGGCGGTGGGGGAGAGGGGGCGGCTGGCGGGGGGTGCACGTAGAGCTGGGTGGGGGAGGGGGTTGGTGTGAGGCCCCTTGGCCTTGAAGGACCCCGGGAGAAGGGGCCGGAGGGTCTCGGGGCCCACGGGGAAGGGCCCGGAGCCCCCTCGGCGAGACCCCCGGGGCAGGCGGGACGGGGCTTGAACGGCCGCGGGGAAAGGAGTTGGAGGGTCTAGGGACCCTCCCCAGGGCAGAGACCGGAGCCCTCCCCGGGGTGGACGGGAAGCGGCCGGAGACCGCGGGGCTGCAGCGGTAACGCTGGCTTGGGGACAGTGGGGACACCCCGCCACCGGGGCCGCGGGGCTGGGGACGCGCCTGGCCCGGCAGTGACCTTGAGCGCATCCCGGAGCGAGCTGTGCCGCCGTTCTCTGCCCCGGAGCGCGGCCGAGCTGCTGTGGCCAGCGATCCGAGGTGGGGGTTTCACCCGGGGGGGAGCGGGGGGCTCCTGCCCGCGGGGGTGGTGCTGGGGAGGGCAGCGCTGCCATCAGAGCGCCGCTGCCACATCGCTTACAGCTGGCCCGGGGGCTGCGGGCTGTCACTGGGGCTGGGGTTAGAGCAGCACTGCCTCCCTGTAGGGCTTGGATCGCCCCCCACCGCGGGGTGAGTGTGAGGAGCGGATTTAGCTCGGTGAGCTGGATGGGGTGAGCTGGACTTGGTGCCTCAGCTCAGTGTGGTGAGCTGGATGTGGTGAGCTGGACGTGGTGCCTCAGCTCAGTGTGGTGAGCTGGACGTGGTGAGCTGGACGTGGTTCCTCAGCTCAGCTCAGTGAGCTGGACGTGGTAAGCTGGACATGGTGAGCTGGACGTGGTGCCCCAGCTCAGCTCAGTGAGTGGATGAGGTGAGCTGGACATGGTGAGCTGGACGTGGTGCCCCAGCTCAGCTGGGTGAGCTGGACGTGGTGCTGACAGCACCAAGGTCAAGGTTCCATCCCTGAACGGGCCGTTCACTGCAGAGCTGGCCCCTGCTGGGCTCTGTCCAGCTCGGCCTGCTCTGTGTTTCTGTGCTCTTGGAGGTGCCAGGCAGCCTCGGGCTGGCTGCAGATGGTTCCCAGGCCCTGCTGAGGCATTAGCATGCTGGGCAGGGCCCATCCCTGCCCGGGGCACACAAAGGCCCTGCCTGTGTTTGCCAGAGAATCATCTTTAGCTCCAGCTGCAGCAACGAGCGCTTTGGGGACCAGACTGACAGGGTGGCATTAAAGGACATGAATTGAGGGGGTTCATACCGAGTTCTGTGTGTAGGAGACTGAGGCTGTGCCCAGATGAGAGAGCAGGAGCAGGGATGCCCTGCTTGGCACCCCCTGCTTGGATTTCCAGGCAGAAGTTGAAGAAATGCTGGTTTGTGCATTTGTGCATGGTGGGAAGGAACCACTGAGGGGTGGCTTTGGCACGGAAGCTGCTCCAGAGTTTAAGGATGTGTGAGCTGTGGTGTGCTTGTACCTTGTTTTGGAGGGCAAGTCAGTTCTGAGGAGATGCAGCCACTACTTTTATATCAGTATCCCTAAAATTCCTTGAAAGATCATCAAAGAGTTGCTTAATGAGTGTGATGGGATCCCTGAGCTAGGCTGTGGTCTAAATTTCTGGAAGATTGAATGCTCTGAGCAAAACTCTTTATGTTGGCAGAATAAGAATTGCAGCCATGCTGGTCATCCCTGGAGCTGCCAGGATCCCTTCCTTCCTCCACACAGGAGGGACTTTGAGTGCCTCAGAGCCATGGGGTTAAAGTGACTTTGTCTAATTCAGATCCCAAATGAGAGGAGTTATTGGTGAGAGTCCAGAAAAGTACAGCTGTTTCCTTAAGAAGTTGTGGCTTAAATTCTAAACCCAAAGCATTAGAGCACATAAAACTACATAAAGATCAAGAATTTTTTAAAATTATTATTATTGTTGTTTTGTTTTCCATATTGCAGTAATGAGAATGTTTTTTGCAGGCAGCCCTTCCCTTTCCTTTGTGGGGAGCTCCATTTCATCCCTGGGTGGCAGAGGAATTTGGAGTATGGACTAAACCCTCAGGCTTCACCAGGGAATCATATTGGCTAGACTATTTTAATTTTTTTAATGAAATATTAAGCTAGTGGGACTCTTAACCAAGTCATGTTTTCATAGGCGCTATGCACAGATAATTCCTGTGCAGGAAGCTTTCTGTGTCAAATCATGTCAGTATTAGCAACCCAGTAAGGCTGTAACTAAAGCAATCCAGGCTGTGGTGTTTGTTGTGCCTTAACTGCCAGGGTGAAGTGTAGCTGTCTTTACCATGGTAAAAAGGTGGTTTTTTTGTGTTTTTAACTCCCCTGTCCACCTGCAGGAGCTGTGATAGCCTGTAATGCTGTTTGCTCCTGTTCAGCAAATATTTGGTTGGCCAGCGGGCAATGAAATGGTCACTTAATGGGACACCCACCCCTCATCTGCCTTAATTTCATAACTGCAATTTCTTCTCTGTGCCAGAGGTAAACAACTTCCAGTTCTTTTGTTACTGTTTCTAACAGAATGTCTCTGGCCCGTGTGAGTTCTTCATGAATTCTGAAGTGTTGAGACATTTCCCTAAGAATCCCAGGCTGGTTTGGGTTGGAAGGACCTTAAAGGCCATCTCATCCAACCCCTGCCGTGGGCAGGGACACCTTCCTCTATCCCAGGTTGCTTCAAGCCCTGTTCAGCCTGGCCTTGGACACTGCCAGGGATCCAGGGGCAGCCACAGCTGCTCTGTGCCAGGGCCTCCCCACCCTCCCAGGGAGCAGTTCCTTCCCAATATCCCATCTAGCCCTGATCTTGCTCCCTGGGAAGCCATTCCCCTGTCCTGTCACTCCATCCCTGGTCCCAAGTCCCTCTCCCTTGGAGCTCCTCCATGTTGTGCGTTGGTAATGTGAAGTGCCCCCAGATCAGTGTGTGGTGGTGACTGCCCATCCCTTTGAGATTCACTTGGTGAATCTGTTTTCAGATCAAGGTTTTGGCTCCCTTGTTCCTGTTCCTGTTTCTTGCTCTAGCTCTGCTCTCCAGCAGTTCAGCTCGTGCCTGGGCACACACTGCCACTGGAATACAAGTTATGATCCAGCTGCAGCTGAGCCTTTCCCAAAGTTCAGCCACCCAGACACCCCAGGTTTTTTTTTTAATTTGATGTGAAAGTAAATCCTTCCCAGCAGTGAACTGCTCCATGTTTTGGGTGATTCTCTGGGCTGTGCTTCTCATGCTGCCTGGCCCTGTGTGTAGGTTCCCTTAGCCCAAGCTTGGTTAATCGTGCAGCAAGTTAATTTACTAATTACGGCAGCTGACAGTACCAGGAGCCTGGTTGTGGAGAAGCAGTTGGTGCCTGCTAGGACATGGTGATGAGCTGCAGCAATTGGGGCTGGGGGAGGCTGAACCAGCCCCTCCCTCCTCATCCTCCCCATTCCTGGTGCTCTGAGCACAGCCAGCAGTGGAAGGGAGGTTATCAGACCTGGAGCAACAATGGAGTGTTGGAAGGGAGGGTGAACTTTGCTCATGTAGCTGACAAGCAGCTCGGCAGAGAGATCCTGGGCTGTAATTTAACACTTTCTTTCCAGGACCTTGGTCATCAGTGTGGAGACTCTTACATGGCTGTCTTGCCTTGTTTTCCCATTGTTGTTCTTCTTTTCACCTTCACATCACCCTCCAGCTTTAGGAAGATAAGAATGAAAGTGCCCAAAGAAATGGGTTTAATTCATGCAGGGAGTTTAGGAGCACAAAAGGACTTGTCACTTTCTTCTTTGTACAGATCCTGGAACTGAAAAGTGATGTCCTGACACCTGGGAGCATGACAGACCTGGAATGACTGGGGAGAAGCTGCTTTCGTTGGCCATCCCTGATCTTGCGTGCCCATTAGAAGGTGTGTGTGCTGCTGGAGTGGTGCTCATCTGCTTCTGAAAGCACAGGAGCTTTGCATTTCCACAGAGCAGTCTGGGCTGTGGTGAGAGCTGCTGCTGGAGCTCAGACAACAGCCACAGTGACATCAGAAGGTGTCACCACCAGGCACATGGTAGGGCCCTGCCTCTGGAGGTTACAATCCCTCTGCCTGATGCTGTGCAAGGGCTTGCTGTGTGCTCGAGGAGAGCCAGCCGGGGTTGAGGTGATGTGGGCGGTTGTAGCGAGTGGGACTTTGTCCTCTACCCAAGGGGTCTCTCATTTCAGGTGCCAGCACTTGCAGTCTGCTTGGTCAAGCCCGGAAGGCTGGGCCTGGATCTGCTCTGGACCTTTGAAGGAGATCTGGACCTCTCCTTCCTGACCCCAAGGAGCCATGGAAGACAAACGCAACATCCCCATCATTGAGTGGGAGCACCTGGACAAAAGGAAATTCTACGTGTTTGGGATTTGCATGACCATGATGATCCGCGTGAGCGTTTACCCCTTCACGCTCATCCGCACGCGCCTGCAGGTTCAGAAGGGCAAGAGCCTGTACAACGGGACCTTCGACGCCTTCGTGAAAATCCTGCGGACAGAAGGGACCGCTGGGCTCTACCGCGGCTTCCTGGTGAACACCTTCACCCTGATCTCAGGACAGTGCTACGTCACGACCTACGAGCTCACTCGCAAGTACGTGTCGCGCTACAACAACAACAACGCTGTCAAGTCCCTGGTGGCCGGTGGCTCGGCCTCCCTGGTGGCCCAGAGCATCACGGTGCCCATCGATGTCATCTCCCAGCACCTCATGATGCAGAGGAAGGGGGAAAGCATGGGCAGGTTCAAGGTGCAGAACCAAGATGGCAAGCGTGTGCTGGTCTTTGGCCAAACCAAGGACATCATTGTACAGATTTTCAAGGCCGACGGTTTTAGAGGCTTCTACCGGGGTTATGTGGCCTCGCTGCTCACTTATATTCCCAACAGTGCGGTCTGGTGGCCCTTCTACCACTTCTATGCTGGTAAGTGAAAGGAGGCTTCAAATGTGTCCTATCCCAGCAGAGCCAGGAGCCCCTCGGATGGACTCCTGACACTGTGGATTCAGAGTGATTTGCTTTCTCTCTGGGGGTGGGAGCAGAATCTGTCCTGAGCTGAGGAGCTGCATCTGGTTGTGTGGGCATTCTGTACGTGTTGGGTGGAAGCTTTAACAGAGCAGCAGTGTTTCAATGCAGAACAAGGGGTCCAAGTGCTCCAGGACTTCAAACTGGATGGCTCCAGGCAAGTGGGGCTTTATGCATCTGCTTTAACTTTCTTTTCCACTAATCCCAAATAGTGCCTTCTCCACAGGAGTGAGGAAGGCAGAGTTTTGGAGCCACCATGTAAGTATAGTTCATCTTTCAGTTCATTTGAACTCAGGAATCTCATAGATGGCAAAGGGACTTTTAGAGCCACAAATCTCATGGCAAAACCAAACAACAGGCAGAGACAAGGGCCAAATCTTCCCTGGATTTCTCTCAGGTGTTGCTTCAGTTTTGGCAACTTTAAAATTGGCACTGAGTCTTGCGATGGAAAACTGCACTCAGTAGAAAGTTCTTTCTCCCTAGCTCAGTTCTTGTACTCCTTGGGATGTTTCCAAAGGCTAAAGGTATTGGCCAGCTAAGGTTTATTTCCACCTCTGATGATCCTTTAGATTTCTGCCATGCAGCTTTGCCCATGGTTTTTAGGAGTCTGGTTACCTAATTTCTTCCAAAAGGTGGTGGTGGTAATGAGCAGTTTGGGTTTTGCTGTACTGGGCCTAAAGTACATCTTGGAGGTCACCTGTTCTTCAAAATCCAGATGTCTCAAAGGGTCCTGTGTGCTTTCCTCTGGTAGCTAGAGGAAGCATTTGTTCTGCATGCAGGCTGCATTTAAATGGCAGTGGCAGCTTGACATGTTGGATTGTACTTTGTGGGAGTGCTCCCATCAGTCTCCATGTCAGCAGTTTATAGCACCAAAACCCAGTGTACTGACTGTAAGATTTTCATGCCAAAAGGGCTCAGAGGAGGGCATGTGAGAAAAGGCAGTTGATATGGAGAGACCAGAGCTCTCAGCTTCCAGGTGTTTGCTCTTTCCCTGTCTTCTCAGTGGAAATTGAGATGCTGGGAAACATAAGCCCCAGCTGTCAATGAATCTGCTCTGGCTGCATTTCCCAGTCCTCTGTCCCTGGAGCAGCAGCCAGGGTCACTGAACCCTCCCCGGGTTCAAAGGACACTGCTGGCCCTGATTCCAGTCAGTGTTCAAGGTCTCAAACAGAGCTGTTTCCGTCCCTCCTGCCAGCCAGACTTCCTCATAGTCCAAAAAATGGGGCCTTTGAGCACTCTTCTGTCGAAATTCAGCCAATGAAAGTGTGGGAGATTCAAATCCTATTGGCCAGGCAGCAGGAGCAGAGGGAGGAGATCTGGGATGAGCACTACATGGTGCTTTTCTCCTGAGGGATCCCCAGTGGGATGCCAGGGAATCTCCTGGACAGTGTGCCCAGTGGTGACAGCTTTCTGTACAAATCTCTGCAAACACCTCCCAATGGAGCCTTGTCTTCAGGCTTCCTCCACTGTCTAAAGAGGATGGGTATTTTCATGCCCTGTTTTGGGGACGTGGAAGCTGATCCTGTCCAGTTTGCCCCACAGGTCTGGGAGCCAGAGTGGCAGCTGAGGGAGTCTGTGGGACAAAAGCATGGAGAGTGTCCTGGAGGCAGCACTGTGATGAGTCCTGCTCCCTGTGCTGTGCCAGCTTCCTGGTTGGTGTAGGAAGCACCACTTGGAGATTCTGTGGGAGGAGCTGGCAGGCTGTAAATCAGGGCTTCTGCCCACTGCAAATCAGCTGGAGTTAGGGGGTGCAGCTAAGGAAATGATCAGCAGCCTCTGAAGGTCTGAAACTTTCCTCTCTCTCCTGTTCCCAGAACAGCTTTCGAGTTTGACTCCTAAAGACTGTCCCCACCTCCTCCTGCAGGCAATATCAGGGCCCCTTGCAGCTGCCACAGCTTCCACTCTCACCAACCCCATGGATGTGGTGAGGGCTCGGGTCCAGGTAAGAGCTCAGCGTGCTTGGCACAGAGCAGGGTGGGGTTCAGCCTGGGCTCTCTCATCTCTGTGGTTTCAGGTGAGCTGCTTCCCTGCTCTCCCTGGGCCTTTCATCCTCAGTAGCAGCTGCTTAATTGGCCCTCAGCATTAGCAAGAGGAGCCCAGGCTCTTTGTTCTGTTGGCAGTGCCAGCCTGGCCTGCTCAGACAGGCTTTTCCTTCAGAAAGGGAGAGGTGCTGCTTCCTGCTGCCTCCTCCTAAGGAAAGCTGGAAGGAAGCTGCCTCCTTTGTGCTTTTTTTGCTCCCCTCCTCAGGGAGTTCTGGAGACCAGATCAAGGCTGTTGGACTGGCTGATCTGTTGTCTCCAGAGTGTTCAGTCGCAGCAGAGCCCCAGAGCAGCTCAGCATGGAGTCTGGCAGCTCAGTCAATATTTGTTCTGGCGTTGCAGGTGGAAGGCAAGAGCTCCATCATTCTCACCTTCAAACAGCTCATTGCAGAGGAAGGTCCCTGGGGGCTGACTAAAGGCCTCTCTGCCCGCATCATCTCGGCCACTCCTTCCACCATCGTCATCGTGGTGGGCTATGAAACGCTGAAGAAGCTGAGCCTGCGCCCAGAGCTGGTGGACTCAAGGCACTGGTAGAGGCAGCTGGGGGAGGAGAACCTTCCTGTGAACTCTCTGAGTTTGGACTGCTGCAGGGGAGAGCCTGGGATGCGACGCAGCTGCTGTGCCTTTGTCTCTGGCTGGTTTCACAGCACAAGGCAGATGCAAAAGCAACTGCACTTCACCTCTTTAGATCTGAGTGTCATGCAATGGTCTGCTGCTGGTTTCGCTTCAACTGTGACCTTTGGCAGTGCTCTTTGCCTGGAACAGTCCATTCCAGGTGTGTGAATGCATCCTGGCGAGTTATTAATTCCTTTTTTTTTAAATTAAAGACTTACTGGCTTAAGCAAAAAGCCAGTTTATTCTCTTTAAATTATTTTCATCTTTGCCAAACTTCCAAGGAGTCTCACGGCCTGCAGCAGGGCCCTCTGCTGGGATGTCTCTAGTGGCAGTTGTGCTGTGGGAAACTGGAAGCAGAAAATAGACAAGTGACTTTCTCCAATTACCTGCTTTTATTTCTAGAAGATGTGAGACAAGAGTAACCTGGATCCACTTCAGACCTGATTCCTGCGTTTTGAATAGATCTACATACTTGTTTTGTACATTCTTGGAAAATGTTCCCTGTCTCTCATCCTCCAAACAGCAAACTGGCTGATAGGAGCTGAGCTGGCTGTTTGGAATTAGCTGATTTGACACCAGGCAGTTTTGACACCTAACCTGTGTTTTTAATCTGTTGTAATTTAATTTTTTTATTTTAGGGAAGCTTATTCTGATTTCTGGGGAGCTGAATGGTTGTCCTGTGGCCTCGTTCAGTGTGTCAATCCTGCATGTTCAGAGTGGCTGTGGCCACTTCCCACCTTAGTTAGTTTAAGCCCAAAAATGCAGTTTGGAAGTGTTTGATCGTGGTGCTGCCAGCGGCTGGATGAGAACTGAAAGGGCTTTGAGCTACAATTAGATGGGACGTGGGGAAGGAGAAACCTTGTGCTGGCTTTTGATCCAGTTCAAACCTGACAGGCATGTTTATATTGAATAAGAAGTGATGGTTCACTTCACGAGTTTAAATTCTGCTCTTCCAGTTTGGGAAGGGCAGGGATAATGTTTTGCACAATTGCTGGATCAGAAGCCTGAGCTACGGTCTGTGTATTTTACCAGGTGAAAACTTCAGGGGATGAAACCAGAGGCTGCTTTTTGGGGAGGGGAGGGGAGGGAGGAAGGGGATTGTTTGACTGCACTCTGCTGCTCTTGGTGGTTGAGATTTGCCTTTCATGCTGCCAGCCCACACGTGGTGCTCGTCCTGGTTAGCCACATCCGGGGGGTTTGGGGTGCACCTGCACACAACAGAGTGCACCACCTCCATTCCCCTTCTGCCATAACCAGGAATTTGAAGTGTTGATCCTGCTGTCCTGTGGCTGTTGCTGGGCTCCACTTGGCTGTCTCTTCCTGAGGGGATTCACCAGGTGTGGCTCTGCCCTTGGTGCCAGTGTTGTCCCTGCCCAGCAGGCACTGGACATGCCACCACGCCTGCTGGAAATGGAGGGTGCTAAAGCTGCTGCTGAGGTGGGAGAGGTTTCTCTGCTAAGGGCAGGGCTTGATTCTAAGGTGCAGTTGGGGCTGCAGGTGAGTCATCAGAGCCTCTTCATCCCAGTTTTGTTTCTTGCAGTGCTCAGAAAGGCACTGGGTGCTGGAGCCACTGGTGGAGTTGTTGGAGCAGCACCTTCTGCACCTGCTCCTGTCACCTGTTTGTTGTTTAAAAGTTGACACCAGTCGGCTCTTGCTCGAATAATAGATTCTGCTCTGAAAAACAGAACAGCACCCCAAATCACAAGGCAGCAGGATGTCAACACTAATTTAGCAGGAACAATAACCATCAACCTCTGCCAGGTGCAGCAGGGCCAGTCCCAGTGTGCGGACAGAGGGGCGGCAGCACCGGTGTGGGGAGACACTGTCAAACTTAATGTTCCTCTCGTAACCAGCAACGTTCTTGACAACTAATAAACTCGAGAGACCTTCAGTTTGGTGCCTGCGTTTAAAAGCACTCGACTCTCCACGCCAGGGGAAGCTGCGGCTTTTTGTCGTGTCACAAAAAGGGTTTCACCCTTAGCCTTTGGACTAGGACTAGGGCTAGGAGAGGGACGTGATCTGCCTGAGAACCGCGTGGCTGCTCGGTGTGTGAGCGAGCCGGGGAGAACCGGCTGGAGCGCGTGGAATGCCTGCAAGCGGCTGTGACCCAGAGCCGCCCCCAGCGCGCGGGCTGGCTCCTGCTTGGCTGTTAATGGGAAATGTCGCTTTTTTCATTCTCTAACCGAGCTGAACTGTGCTTCTTCTTTTCTCCTTGGATTCTTCAGGCTTGCTCGTTTTATTTCATTAAAAGTCGCTGGAGGGCAGGGCGGGCATTTCCACTGGAGAGAGAAGGACGGTTTGTCACGCTGCTTCGCTTCGGGGCCGGGCGGAGCCCCGCTCCGGGAGGCGGCAGCTTCTTAGCGCGGTGTTTTTGTCGCGGTTTGGTTCGGACCGGGAGCGGCCGGGTGTGGCGACCCCGCCGAGCGCCACAAGCCGCGCTCCGTCCCCGCGCTCCGTTCCCCGGCCGCCTTCCCGCGTTCCGTCCCCGCGCTCCGTTCCCCGGCCGCCTTCCCGCGTTCCGTTCCCGCGTTCCGTTCCCCGGCCGCCTTCCCGCGTTCCGTTCCCGCGCTCCGTTCCCCGGCCGCCTTCCCGCTCTCCCTTCCCGCTCTCCCTTCCCGCGCTCCGTTCCCGCGCTCCGTTCCCCGGCCGCCTTCCCGCTCTCCCTTCCCGCTCTCCCTTCCCGCGCTGGCGGCCGGCGGGGGCGGGGCCCGACGCCTCAGCCAATGAGCGGCGGCGGCGGCGGCTCGCGCCGGGCCATGGCGGCGGCGGGCGGCGATGGCGGCGCGGGCGGGGCTGAGGGCGGCGGCGCCGATGGCGGAGAGGACCCGACCCCGGCGGAGACACCGGGGCGCTCCCAGCTGTTCAACATCGTGGTGGACATGTTCCTGGAGAAGCTGGTGGCCGCCGGGAGGTGAGGCGGGAGCGGGGTCGCGCGGGGCGGGGAGGGACCCCTGAGCCCCGGGAGCCGCCCCGCAGCCGGCTCTGGGCCTGGCCCTGACCCGGTCCTACCGTGAGCCGCTCCTGATCCTGCCCTCCTTGCAGCTACCAGAGGTTTGTCAGCTGCTATCGCTGCTTCTACAAGCTGAAGCCGCAGCTGACCAGGAGCATCTACGATCAGTTCATCTCCCAGCTGCAGGCGTCCATAAAGGTGAGCGGGGACTGACCCGGGGGGCTGCAGAGGGGTTGGGAGTGCCCAAAAGGGAGTGCAAAGCCCGGTGGAAAAGTGCTTTACAGGTTGGTATTAAGGGCAGCAAATACATTTCCTAAATGTAAAGCAGAAAGCTGAGGCTGCTCTCCAGAGTTCTGTCTTCCCCAGAAGAAGCTGTAGGATCATTCCGGTTGGAAAACACCACTGGGACTGTGCAGTCCAAGCATTTCCCCAGCACGGCCAAGGCCACCACTAAACCATGTCCCTAAGTGCCACATCTCTGAAATGTCCTCAGGAATGGTGATTCCCAGGGTGTTCATCATCCAGGATTCCAGACTCTTCATCCAGGACAAAGCTGGAAGGATTTTGGATAAGGGATGGAGCTGTGGCTGCCCCTGGATCCCTGAAAGAATTTAAGGCCAGGTTGGACAGGGCTTGGAGCAACCTGGGATAGTGGAGGGTGGAATGAGATGTGCTTTGTGGTCCCTTTGAACCCAGACAATCCCCTGATTCCCTGACCAGCGAAGGCTCACAAGCAGACTGGTGCCTGTGTTTGTTCACCTCGTGTCCTTCCTTCACAGGAGGAGATCCAGGAGGTGAAAAATGAAGGGAATCTGGAGGAACTCTTCAGTTCCCTGGATAAGATGGTGGAGGAGGCAAAGGACCGGGAGGAGCCAGCGTGGTATGGATGGCCAGGGCTGGGGGTCGTGTTCTGCAAGGGCAGCAGGCAGTTCCTGGGCTGTCTTCTGTGTCCTCTTGGCCTCATGCTGCAAGGGAGGGTCTGGAAGCTGCTCTATCTTTACAGCAGTGTCACTGGGCCTAAAACACACAAAAATCAGTTGAATCTGTGCTTCTCTGGGCCCAGGATCCATTTCCATTCACTTCCTTAGTGCAGGGAGGTCATTGCCACTGAGCTGGGGGGACAATGCAGAGGGCTGATGGGCAGTTTTGGGCACAGCACCTGTCCAACAGCAGAGTCCCCTGCCTGCTCTTTGTGTCCCTGCCTCGGGGCCTCAGCAGACACTGGGAGACAGACTGGGGATTGGGACTAGAAACACAAGATTTTGTGTTCCTGTGCTGAGGGGGTGATGACATCCTGCCTGTTCAAGCACCCACTCAGGGCCAGATTTGGGGAAGAGCTCCCAGGGGCTCCACTCTGGGGTCCCTGCTCTGGCTGTGCTCAATTCCCTGTGCCAGAGGAAGCTGTGGGAGCCACAGAGCTGATCCCAGCTGGCAGCAGTTCAGCAGCTGTGTGGGAGCAGTGCTGGGCAGTGTCACTGGCCAGGGGTCTGTACAAACCACAGATGGGACAGCACTGCTGGGGAACACATCTCGAGCTGTTCATTTTCCAGCATCACTCTCATTGCAAGGTTAGGACAATGGGAATATGCCAGCAGCTCACATCCTTGGCAGCACCCAAAGAACTCAATGTTACAACTCACTTTAAAAGTTTTTTGACCAATCACACAAAGCAAAAGCATATTGACAGTGGTCCTGTCCAACCACTATAAGCACACATATCTTTGGTTAAAACAAGCTTGCTTATTTTGAATACAATACCTGCTTGTAAGCCTTAAAACACAATGCACAGAGCTCCATTATTAAGCTCAGAACTTCCTATCATCTCTCTAGGTATACTTTTCTTTAGCTTAGGGGTTATTCTCTCCAAGCCTCAATACACAGACCGTTGTTCTGTTTGTCCTTACTTTCCACTTCCCACGTAACTTCCCTGCTGACCAATCTTGCGCTGCTGCTTGGCTCCAGTCTCAGTTCTGCTGTGTGTGAGCCTGCCTTTTGCAGCTGTCCCAAGCCCCTGTGTGTGAAAGCAGCGGGGCAGGGTGTGCAGTGCTGCATCGCTGCGTTGCAGGCGGCCCAGCGGGATCCCGGAGCAGGACGTGCGCGGCGCCCTGGTGCCCTCCCTGCTGCAGCACCGTGCCCACCTGCGCCGGGCGCTGCGCCAGCGGCGGGAGCGCAGCAGCAGCCTGGCCCAGTCCGTGCTCGCGGGGAGGAGCAGGATTGCAGAGCTGCAGCAGATGATCCAGGCTCGCCAGCAGGCCTGGCAGGTAAAACACACCCGACCCACCCAGACCAGACCAGACCAACCCAAACTAAAGCAGACCAGACCAACCCAAAGCAGACCAGACCCACCCAGACCAACCCAAACCAAACCAGACCAACCCAACCCAACCCAGACCAGACCAACCCAACCCAAACCAAACCAAACCAGACCCGACCCACCCAGACCAGACCAGACCAACCCAAATCAGACTAAACCAGACCAACCCAACCCAAACCAGACCAACCCTAACCAGACCAACCCAAACCAGACCAACCCAAACCAAACCAGACCAACCCAACCCAAACAAGACCAGACCAACCCAAACCAGACTAGACCAGACCAACCCAGACCAACCCAAACCAGACTAAACCAGATCAACCCAAACCAGACCAACCCAACCCAACCCAGCCCAACCCATCCTCCTCTCAGCACCCACTTCAGTGGGGCCTGCAATGACTTTCAGACCCTCCACTTCTCCAGGACCTCCCCAGCAGCCAAGTTCTGCTGAAACTTTAGGTGTGGACATTGTCTCTGGAGGTCTCAGGTGCTTTTCCCTGTGCAGTGGGTGGGATGTGGAGTGGTCCCAGGGGAGGTGAGGGGGTTGTGTTCTGCACCTGCAGGGGACAGCAGTGTGTGCCACACATTCCACCCTGAGTGTGGCAGGGTGGCAGAAGCATCATGCTGAGTTCTGTGGGTTGTGTTCCTTCCAGGCAATCAGTAAGGAGCAACGAGAACTCATCATGACATTCCAGGAGCCCCAGTGAGGCCACAGGATGTCCCACAGGCTCTGCTGGGACAGTTCATCGTCCCAAAGCACTGATGGGACAAGGTGTGTGCAGAACCCAAACTGAGAATCAGCCCATCAGGCCACTGGAAACTGCAGAGGGACTGAAACAGCTTCTGGACTGGCACAGTTTGATCAGATTTGGTGGAGAAACAAACAAAAAAAAAAAATTTGGGATCTTTGCAAATGGATGGCAATTCCCTGTTTCCCACTCAGCTAGACAGAGGGGAGTGTCACAAAGTGTGTCTGTGCTCTCATCTGCTCCACTCAGTGCTGTGACAGGCCTGATTCCAGTTTCCAAAGCCACATTTGGGGGGATTGTAGCTGTTTTAGTTGTGCATTAGCCAAAATTCAGTGCCTTAAACCCAGGCCAGGCTGTGCCCAGAGGAGCCCACGAGCAGGAGCACGAGTGGGTCACAGCCAGGGTACTGCCTGTGCTTGCAGGTTCATTCAGTCTCTGTGTTCAGACCACTGCCTGTTGCAGATGTGGCAGCAGCTGCTGCCCTGATTTCCTTCTTACCATTCATTCTGTTCTCAAAGTTATTTTCTAGCCCTGGTCCCCTCCCAGCAGCCCGAGGTATCTGAGGGATCTGTGCAGAGGTTGGAACAGCCCTGCCTCCACTCTGTGGGTTTGTAGCACAGCGTTTTAATGTTTTCCTGTGGAACCTTCTAGAGCCAGACTGGTTTTCCCCACCCAGAGTTGTTCCTGTCTCTTCTGTTTGCGGGCTGGGGAAGCCAGAGCTCCCAGGATCTCCCTGGCAGAGCCCCACCAGTGACATGTGCCTCCAGCATGGACAGGCTGTCCTGGGGCTGGGCAGGGAGTGAGGAGAGCCCCCTGCACCTGCAGAGCACTGAGAGCTTCTGGCTCCAGCAGCCACCGAGGCTCCGTGGGCTCTCCCTGTGCCCAGCTGGGGAGGGGCAGCGGCTGCTCCACCTCGCCCCAACCTCTGTGAGCAATTAGAGCTGCAGAGTTTCCCCTCTGCCTCCCCTGGCTCTGCTGGAATCTCAATAAACCGGGGCTGTTGTTCCCAGCTTGGCTCCCGCTGTGCTCTTGGCCCACGTACTCTGTACTTTATGGGTTTGTCTGACAAAGGCTCTGCTTCAGCAGTTCTGTCTGCCCTCTGCCCCAAAGCCTCCAGTTCCGCTTCCCAAGACAGGGCTGGGATTTACAGGATCAAAAAGTGGTCAGGATGTGAAAGAGGAATGTTCTTCAGGGCTCTGGGTGCCCTGGCCACGCAGCATGTGCCCCTGGCATGTGGCAGGGAGGAGCTGTGCAGAGACCAAGGCACCTGCTCACCCTACCCCGGGGACACAGGGTGGCAGTGCCCAAAAGAAGCACGTGCTGCTCCCCCAGAAGTGGGCCAGCAGGAACCATGGAGGAAAACCCCAAGGTTTTGGCAGGAAAGTCTCCCTGTGTCACAGATGATTCTGGGGTGCAGCAGTGGGAGCTGGGAGGGGGCACTGGGTGATGGGGAGCGCAGTGAGGAACCCCCAGTGCCCCATCACCCGTTCCAGTGGGGACTGGGCACTGCCAGCCTGGCAGGGCTGGGCCCACCAGCAAATCCCCCCTGGCCTGGGGCCACTTTTCCCTCCCTTTGTGGGCTCTGGCTGGGCACAGGGGGACCAAGTTCATCCCAAACCACAATTGCCACCTCTGCCAGCAGCTCCGGCCGTGGCGGATGTGCTGGAAATAACCCTGGTGAGGCCAGGCCCCCCCTTGCCAAGGCCACAGGACCCTATAAAGGCACCCAGGGAGCCAGGGCTGCACTCAGCCCAGCACAGGGAGGCACCATGAGGTCCCTGGTCCTGCTGACCCTCTTGGCCCTGCTCACCCTTGGCCTCTGCCGCAGAGGTACGGGGGAATCCAGGGCTGGCGGGGACACTGGGGGTGATCCTGTGCCCTGGGAAGGGCCTGGAGGGAGCAAAGGGACTGGGAAAACTGCTGAGCTTTGGGGTGGGGGGCACGGGGCTGCAGCGGGGAGATAGGGACTGGTACATCCTTCAGCAGACTGGGGGGTCTCAATGAGGGATGTGAGCTCCAGGAGTGGGGTGGGAGCAGAGCCCACCTGGGAGGGAAAAGCAGGACACCCCATGTGAGCCCACCCACCCCTTCGTGTCACTCGCAGCTGCCGATGGCTCTGCCAGCACCCAGGACTCGCCCAGCTCCGAAGGTGAGTGACCGCGGCTGCCCTGGGGGTGGGGGACAGGACCCCCCTGACCCCAGCCCCACTGCCCCGGGGATGGGGGACATGGCCCCCTGACCCCAGCCCCACTGCCCTGGGGATGGGGAACAGGACCCCCCTGACCCCAGCCCCACTGCCCAGGGGATAGGGGACAGGACCCCCTGACCCCAGCCCCACTGCCCCGGGGATGGGGGACAGGACCCCGGGGACAGGGGACACAGCCCCCCTGAGCCCGGCTGTCCCTGCAGCCTTTGTCTCCAGACGCGCCAGTGCCGAGCTGGTGCAGAGGCAGAAGCGCAATTACGGCTATGGCAGGTGAGGATCCAGCCCCAGACCGGGGGGGCTCCTGGCTCAGCCCCAGCCCCCCAACACCCCCTGGGTGCCCCGTTTGTCCCCAGCAGCGCCTCGGGAGCCCCGCGGGACCCGCTGGAGGCCAAGCGCGAGGTGTGCGAGCTCAACCCCGACTGCGACGAGCTGGCCGACCAGATCGGCTTGCAGGAGGCTTATCGGCGCTACTACGGGCTGGTGTAGCCCCAGCTGAGCTCCCACCAACCCGCTCAGCCCCCTACACCTTCACCCTCCCACCCTTCCTGTTAGCCCTGCAAAGAAATAAATGCACATGGCAGAGCCAGTTCCTGCCCAAGCCTGGGGCGTGGGTGGCTGGGAGGCTGCAGGGGTTGTGCTCCGTGTCACCCCACCCCACCGAGCTGAGGATTCCTGGTTTCCCTGCTCTGCCCCCCGGGCTCCAGGGAGGAGAGGTGCTCCCACCCCCAGATCCTGCTCCCAGCAGCGAGGAGCCCAGAGCTGCCCCGTCGTTATTCCAGTTTAATTTAAAGCTGTTTCTTCGGAGCATGGGGTTACCGGGGAGCAGCAGGGCTGCTCCATGCACCCCAGGCCCCCGTGGCCTACCCGGGAATTTCATCACAAACTATTTTAATTACTCATTAACCGTGACTCATGCACGCTTACACTGCTGGGTCCCGTGCGGGCACCCCGAATTCCTGGAATCGCTGCTGGTTTGCACTGGGAGAGCCGAGGCACGGACTGGGTGCAGAGGGAGCGGGGAGAGGGACGCCGCAGGACACCCGACAGCAGGGCCCACCCCAAAGAGGCTGCCAGGACCCGTCCTGCCAGGTCCTGAGCCCAGACCCCACTCAGTGTCACAGGCCCAGCCCAGTGGGAATCCCTGGGGAGCAGCCAGAGCCACCAGGGGCTGGGCAGGGCCACAGCCACGGCACTGATGATGGCAGCGCTGCCCACAAGGGCCAGCCCGGCAGTGCCAACGGTGCTCGGGCTCTTGTGGGGCTCAGGTGGCCCCACAGCCAAGCCTGGCACGCGCAGACATCACAGAGGATGTTCTCCACCTGCAAGGGGGGCCCAGCACAGAACAGACGTGGGAAAGCCGGTGGCTGTGTCCTGCCAGGCTGAGGCCATCGCCCACGGCTGCTGCTCTGGGGACAGGGGACAGAGCGTGGCAGCAGGGGGGACACTGGGGGCTGCTCATGGATGCAGCCAGAGCAGCACAAGGCACTGGGGCAGGGGATGTGAAGAGGGTGAGCAGTACAAGAGGAGGTGGTGGCAGCAGCCGAGCTCAGCTTCACTCCAGGCACAGTCACAGCAGCAGCAGAGGAGGGTGGGAGGAGGGGGAGAACCAGAGGGAGCCCTCTGGAAGCCCCCTGGGACCGGGGTGGTGGGGGCACCTGACCCTTGCCCTGAGCCACTCTAGATGGGTAGAAGATCAGGATGTTGTTGTAGAGGAAGGGGCACACCAAAATCGGCAGCACCTTGCTCAGCTGGGGATGCTCCAGCTTGGGGAAGTTGTGAAGGGGGCACAGAGCCCTGTCAGCTTCCACAGCAAGGATCCCACAAGAACCTTGGCTTTTGGCCTGGGCAGGGGGAATCACCAAGAGGAACAAAAAGCTGAGGAGGAGGAAACCTCCACCCCCTCATTTCTTTATCCCAAACATTCTGGGAATAGCAAGAGAGGCCAGTGCAGATGAAGGAGTTCAAAACAGCCACAGGGACAAAACAGCAGTGCCAGACATGGCTGCCCCAGGAGCCTGGCATTGCAAACACACAGCCTGTGACAGACACACAGTGTCAGGGGGCCTGCACTCTCTGTGCCAGCCCACCCCCGTGCCAGCCCACCCCTGTGCCAGCCCATCCCTGTGCCCACCCATCCCCGTGCCCACCCATCCCCAGACAAGCAGCAGGCAGATGAGCAGTGGTGGGCCCAGCAGATCCCCGGGGAGGATGAGAGCACCAGGCAGTGCCACATGAATCCCTGCTGGCACAGCATGTTTTGAAGTGAGCTCTGTCCCTGTCCCTATCCCCATCCTTGTCTCCATCCCCTCCCCATCCCTATCCCTGCCCATGTCCCTAACCCCATCTCTGTCCCTAATCCCGTCCCTATTCCCATTGCCAGCCTTTCTTGGTGCCCATCTCCATCCTCTTCTCCTCCCCATCCCTGTCCCCAGCCCCACCTGGTCAGCAGGAAGTGTGTCCAGGACTGTCTCATTCACCGTCTGAAAGGAGCTGAGGACACAGTCAAGGGCTGAGCTCCTGGGGTCCCAGTACCCCAACATGATCCCATCCTCCCAGAAGATCTGTGGGGACAGCAGGGCTGCTCAGGGGACACCCCAGGGGGAGCAGGGCAGCCCAAGAGCTGCTTTGAGATCGTGGTGGGTGGGGAAACTGAGGCAGGGTGGGCTGGGAGTATCTCCCAGCTGAAACGAGGTTTCATGGGGAGTCCAGGTGATTTCCCACCTTGGATGAAGGAACTGGGAGAAGGAATCTGGGGGCAGAGCCTCCCCCTGGCCCAGCCAGAGGCACCCACGGGCCCTGGCGGACCCTGAAGACCTCCTGGAGCTTTACCAGCAGCACGGGGGGCAGCACTCGGGCTGAGAGAGGGGTTGGGTCCTCAGGACCAGACCCACGGGGGGTGGGGTTGTGGCTGCAGGAGCCAGGACAGACACACCCAGCAGGCTTCAGCTCCAGCTGAGGTTGTGTGCAGCAGAGCCTGCTTTCTGTTTGGCCCTCCCAGAGAGCCCCTAACGGGACAGGATCAGGACTCCAGGCCCAGACTGGGAGGGCACATTAGGGTCAGGGGTGGGGGCTGGCAGCCCAGGGTTCTGCAGGAAAGAACGAGGTTCTGCTTTGTCCCCCACTGTTCACCCTGTCCCCAGAGAGGCTCCCGACCCTGTGGGTGTCCCTGGCAGATTCAGGCTTAGGACCACCACAGCAGAACAAGCCTCCAGAGACATCCTGCAGCCCCCCAAGCCCCAGCCCAGCCAGGTTATTCAGGGCCTGATGAAGGACACTGGGCTGGGTAGCTGGGGGAACAGGGACAGCAGCTCAGCAGCACGGGGGTGCTGTAAACACCCACTCAGCCCAAAACTCACACCGTGGTTTAGAGGAAGGAAAACCCAAAATAATCCAAAAGTATCTGGACAAACTTCCTGCTGCTCTGCCCTGGCAGGAGGCAGAGCAGTGCTGGTGAGAAGCACCAGTGGTGTGGTGCCCATGTGGGCCACCTGCAGCTGCCCCCTCCTCACCCCTGCCTGCGGCTGGGGGTCTCAGTCCTGCCCTTGCCCTGGCTCCATTCTGGGCCCCTCCCTGGCAGCTCCCCTCACTGGCAGGAGGGGCAGACGGGGCCTCTGCAGGGGCTCCAAGGGAATTTTGTGCTGGACAGTTCCCCGACCCCACCACAGCCTTGCTTTGGCTGAGATCCCCCCAAATTCCCAGTGCAGACACAACCCCTGACTGTGCATGGGGGCACAGGGGAGCCTCCAGCTGGAGGGGCACTGCAAGGCAGTTCTGGGCACTGGGCTTTGAATGCCACCAAGCTGGGAGAGCCAGGGGAGGGGACAAGGGCAGGTCCATGCACGGGGCCTCAAACACCCACTGGGTCACACTGTGGGGTCCCACTAGAGATCTGGGAGGGAAGAGGTGGAGAAAGCAAATTTGGGGAAACACAACTGACCCAGCAGCAGCAGGGGTGGCAGTGGCTCTGGCTTAGCCCATGGGGGCAAATGGCAGCAGAAGGTCCAGGCTGCAGCTGGAGGGAGCTCAGGGGACAGAGGACTGAGCTGGGAGCAGGATGGATGCTCTCCAAAACCCCGATCTTTGGGGATTTATTGATCCCCAGAGGATTTGTGTTGAGTGCTGGGCACAGCACAAGCAGCTCAAAAACCCCACGTGCCTGTCCCAAAGAGCCTGAGGTGCACGCTGGCCCACACCAGGGCTCTGCTGCTTTGGTGGCCCCAGCCAAGGGGAAGTCACCTGTCCCCAGGGGTGTTGGCAGGAGGCCAGAGGGAGGGTCTGGGGTCTCCACACTGGGATGCAGACCCTGGTGCTGAGCAGTCCCTCCAAGATAACCCACGAGGCACAGCAAACCCAGGCAGGGAGATGCTCAAGGCAGGGAATGACATGTCTGTACCAGAAGTGGGAAGCAGAGGCACAGGAAAGGAGGGGAACAGGCAGTGAGAAACAGGTTCAGAGACAGCAGCTCCTGGGGGTCCTGGAGGATTCAGCAGGACCAGGAGTTGACCAGAGCTGTGGCCTTCTCCTGCTTCAATTTCACCTTGGTCTGTTCCCATGCAAGAGCTGTGGGACCCCCCACAGCAACACCATCCTGCACGGACCAGTGATGGAGGCTCAGGGTTTGGTACAGGGCTGGTGGCCTCTCAGCACGGCCCTTCCAAGCTGGAAAAAGCTTTCCCAGCCCTGCTCAAGGGGACGGAGCCGGCAGTGACAGTCCCCTTCTGCCAGCTCGGCCTTGGGACAGGACAGGTCTGACCCCCAGCCCCTTTCCCTACAGGGGACTGAAGCTGGATTCACCTTTTGACACCCCTCTCTGACCTTCCTGCCCGTGTGGCAGCCTCCAAAGAACCCAAGAGGGACAGAGAATTATGGCAGTGGCCAGCTCAGTGCTCCCCACCAGGGGAAGCAGATCAGGGAGCTTGGACAGCAATGAATTCAGGACAGGAATATTCATTTATTTTCTCTCCCTTGGCACCAGGGCATGGTGGGACCCTCACACAGCCCAATCTCCAGCCTGAAGCCCCCAGCCCACCCTCTTCAGCACCTTGAATGGACACTGGAAAGTCACACATTTTAAACATTTACACTTTCCCTGTCTCCCACTTCTCCACCTCCTTTCTCCCATTAGAAGTGAGCTGCAAAGGCCCCAGTGAGCTAGGCCAGGTCCTCGTGCAGGGTCAGGGGTGTTCCTGTGGCAGCAGAGTCCCAGCAAGAGGATGAAGTCATCCCAAATCACAGAGGCAACAAGGGAAATGCTATTCCCATCACAGGCTAAGGAAGGACCCATCTGCACTCCTTTACTGGAAAGTCTGCTCAGCAAAGGATATGAGAGTGGATTTACAGATGGAAAATGCACTCAGGCTGTGCAGGAAAGGTGGGATGGGCTGGGAATGACCACAGGACACCAAGTACAAACATCTGGTATTTTATTAAGCCAGTTGCTGTGCTCAGACCATGGTCAGACATATGCTGGGAGCCCCAGCCCCTCCTCGCCCAGCTGGGCCCCATGTCCCCTCGATCCTCCCTGGCTCTGCAAGGCCGTGTGCCACACGAGGGCTGAGGAGAGGTGATTGTCCCTCGCCTCAAACCTGCAGTCCCCTCACTGTGAGTGGCAAGGCAGCACCATGGCCCCTGTGCCAGCCTGCCTTGTCCCTGCCTGGCCAGCCTGGCCAGTGCTGCTGCACACCAAGAAGGAAAAGAGCCCTAAATTGAAGATGCGAGACAAAGTCCGAGGCATTGCGGGTGGCCTCAAGCCAAGCAAGGATGGGAGCAGAGGAGCTGCTTGGAACAGCCCATGAAACCATGGAGCAGAAGCCCAACAAGCACCAGTGACTGTGTCCACCATGGTTTGGGGACAGCCCAGCCAGCCTCAGCCACCACAGACCTGTGTCCTCCCAGCATGGGGTCACCCCAAAAACCCCGAACCGCTCAACAGGGTGGTAATGAAGAGAAAAACCAAACCCAAGAAACACACCAGAACACATGAAAACTCTTGTTTTCAGCCCACAAGATGGTTTTTCTGTTTGCTCTCCTTCCCAGCACAGCAGGCACTACTGGACTGGCTCACAGCTGCTCCAGGGCAAGCATGGAGCTGGTGCAGGAGCAGCACTGCAGGAAACCCACGGCCAGAGCCTGCAGTCTCCATCCTGCCTGATGCTCTCCTGATGAGGCAGCTCACAGTTCTGGCTTGGACCAGGATGCACAGGATGGGGGGCTCTCAGGGAGCCCCCAGTGCAGCACCACAGCAGCCACAGGCTGCACAGAGCCTTCCACAGACCATCCCCTTGGCTTCCACCCCCAGACCCACTTTGATCAGCAACCACCATGCCAGGGGAGAAGCACAGTGGCCCCTGGACAGAGCAGATCTGTTCGAGGAGGAAACTCCAGCTCATCCTGAGTGCTGGCATGGGGACAGAGAAGTGCCTTCCTTTACCCCAGTCCAGGGGATGATGTGTTGAGCCCCCTCAGAAGGCCAGGCTTGCTGGAGGACACCACAGGCCATCTCCCCAAGTTGCTCTGCAGCCACACTGCTCCCACACTCTGGAGCCTCCCAGGTTTTCAGCTCCGGGTATCTCTGACTGGGGATGCAAATCCAAAAACCATTCACCAGGTCCTCAAGCACAGTGCTCTGGACAGGAGGAGGGTAGCACAGGGACCCTTCAGATGTCCTTTTTAAAGGTCACAATCCCTCCCCATCCAGCCCAGAGTGGAAGGTGCCATGGGGGCAGTCAGGATTTCCCATTGCATGGTGAGGGCTTCTTTGTCCCCTCCAGGTATGCAAAACCTTGGAATATTAAACCAGCCCCTCAGGTGGCTTAATACAGAACAGTGACTAAGGGAGAGCTGTGAGCAGCCCCTGCTGTCACCGTGTGGCCCCATATGGGCTCACAGCAGCTCACTGCCTCTGGTCACAGAACATGAGTTTATTTACTTTAGTTCTTAAGCTGGACCCTGTGCCCACCAAGGCCTCAGTGACTCAGAGCACAGCTCCTCCTCAGCCTGCCCAGCTGTGCAGCACCTGGCTCCCAGCTGCCACCCTGCACAGCTGTGGGAGCTGCAAGAACTGAAAACACTTGCCATCAACTGAAACACTTGCCACCAGCGAGACAGGAATTCCCTCTGGGCTGCTGCTTTACCTGTACTGCTCTTCTCTCCTCTCAAGATCCAGCCAGGACCCAAGGCATGCTCGACCAGGGGTGAAGCTGAAGACTGCCCCCAGCTCCTCACTGCTCTGACCACAGCCAATGCTTGTCTTCACCACCTCCAGGTGCAGGCACAAGGGTGACACTGAAGCTCTCAGGACAAACACACCCAGCTCAGCCCCAGTGACCTCCAGACTCCTCTGCTGTGCTCAGCAGCCAGGATCAGGGGGGGTTTCTTCAGCAGCAGGAAAAAGCAGAGCACATCAACTCTCCATGCCCCCCACCAGATGAGGAGGGCTTCACCTCAAGAACAGTCCCACAAGGAAATTCCCTTCTCTTTTTCCACCCCATCAAACAGAAATAATGAGCTACACAAACAAATGACTTCAAATAAAACCACTGGAGGGAAGAGTGACTGGGAGCTTCACAATCCATCTCAGATCTCCAAGAATCCCCAAGGTGTGCCAGAGTCTCTGACCTGCTGTCCTGCATATGACCTTCTCTTGGCTTAGCCAAGCAAAGTACTGTGAGTTTCAGGAGAAGCTGTAAAAGGGAAGATCCTGCAGGGAAACCCCTGTCCCCCACAGCCAGCCTGTCAGCCTCCAGGGATGGACCAGCTGTACCATGGAGGTTGGCATTTCCCCTCTGCTGTGCTGTAAAGGAGATGGAACTGGAAAAGAAATGAATCCTCTGGTACTTGTGCTGGTATTTTTAGTTTTTACCTGAAAACAAGGAACATCCTGCCCCTGCAGTACAACACACCATGCTTGGAGCCTGCACAGAGTGGAGTATGTGACTCAGCTTCTCATGTTATGCTCTCTGGCTGTAGCAGTTTCTGGCTGGCCCATGTGAGAACACAGACAGATAGAAGACTCCAATGGTTTGTACTTGCATAGCTGCTGCTGGTTCATGTGGATGGAGACATCTGTTCCGTGGGCACACAGAGACAAGAGGGAGCATGAAGAGACTGCCCAGCCCCTCTCCTGCTGCCCTTGTGAGCAACCTGCAGCTTCATATCCGAGCACCGGCGAGTGACAGCGTGTCAGACACAGGTCGCGTGAGATGCTGCCAGGATGGAGGGCTGCAGGATCCCTCCCAGCTCTCCTGGGCAACCAGCTCTTCCAGCACCCTTCCAGGGAGCATCAGCCCTCCTGTCTGGGATGCCAAAAGCACGGAGCAGTCTGTGAGCTCTGTGCTCCTGGACAGCCTCTGCCAGCCCAGAGGGACGCGAGAAAGGGGGACGCAAACGCTCCAGCTCTGTCACCATCTCTAGCACAGCATTGCAGCAGTGGTGCATTGAACAACCAGCAGAAGATAATGGCTTTGAGATTCTCCTTCCTCCTCCACACCCTATTGAAAGATTTAGTGGGGAAAAAAAAAGGGAAAAAAAGAAAAGATGAAAAAGAGGCTTTGGGTCCTTTGGAGACATCTGCTCCATCCCACTGTTGCAGTGCTCAAGCCAAGCATTTGAGCCTTAATGATGTACAAATCCCACCCGGCTCTTCTCTCTCTTTCAGCAGTTCTGCCACATTCCTCCTTTTCTCCAAGGTCTAATGCATAGTGGGAGAAACTGGGGATGGAGGCAGAGTCCTGTGGCCTCCCTGGAGCAGCGTGGTGGAGCTCGTGTTGCTCGTGAAGCGTGCAGCTCCCAGGGAGAGCAGAGTGCAACACGGGGCTGCTCCCTCCTCACAGGCCAACATCCCTTTGCACTGAGCCCGCTCCACGGGGGCCTGGGAAAGGAAATAAATATGCTTGTTCTAAGACAAAAAAAATTTATATTAAGAGCTTTCCCCCTCTTTAAACAGAGTGTTTCCTTTTCTTTCTGACGTTGGAAGAGTATCCAAAACCCCAAAGGAACTCCTCTTTTTTCTTTTTCTTTTTTTAATATTATTCATATATATAAAAACTAAAAATTAAAAGGAAAAAACCCTTGAAAATTAATTAATTCAACAGGAGCGGGTGGGGAGGGAGAAATACTATCCACTTTCCTGTCCCCAGATTGCCAAACAAGAGCAAAACACTCTTTGGATCTTCTTTCCCAAGCTGGAGGGCTCCGTTTCTGCTGCACTGGTTTGGTTTTGCTGAAGTGAAGTCCATGCTTTGAACCACCAGCCTGCTTCTGCTGGCCAAGCAAGCTTTGGGAGGAAGGAGGGGGATGAAGGACTGCCTGTCTCTCGCCCATCTCTGCCGACTGGGAGAAGGGCAGAGCTCTGCCCCGGCCATTCCGAGGGGCCTCTCTCAGAGCAGTTGGCGCCATCAGAGCTGTACAGCCGTCTGCTCAGGATGCAGGTGGAGGGTGTCAGTGTGCGTGCCCACTTTGGATTTTTTTTTTTTAATTCGTTTGGGTAGGTATTTTTGTTGCTGTTGCTGCTGCTGCTGCTTCTTCGTGTCTTAAGTGTCGCCCAGATTGTTGTTTCCTTCGTTCAGACGCTGCACGTTGCGAGAGGGGGAGAGAAAGGTTCACCAACCCGATGCCTTTCTGACCATCAGCCCATCTCTTTCCACTGCTTGTAGAACTCCAGAACATTCTTTATCTCTATGCTGGCATTGGCGGCTGCCTGGATGGCAGACTGCAAGCAAACACAGAAAAACAGCTGGTTAATTTTTAACTGGTTAATTTTTAACCAAAACCATCTAGACAGCTGCCATTGCCAGCCTGGGGACTCTCTGGCAGCCTGGCACAGCTGGACGGCCAAATCCTCCCAGTTCTCCTTGCTCTGGTACCAGAGGCCTCCACAGGCATGGAATTAAGTTCTCTCACCTGTCCCAGAATACTCTGTATCACAAAATCAAGAAGCCTTGAGGGAATAAGGAATCTCAGCATACAAAGTAACTTTGGGGAAACCAAACTTTGGGAATTAGCCAAAGCAAAAGAAAAAAACATTTTAAAAAATCTCTTGCCAATCAATCACATTCTATCCTTGCTAGGAAGCAGAATGGCTCAGCCCAGCCAGCCAAGAGCTACTGACCTGCATGGGCACTGAGAAGGAGCTCGGGTCCTCCAGCTGGAAGCCCGTGATGATGGTGACCATTCCCGTGGTGTCATCCTCTCCACTGCCCTGGGACACTGTCAGCTGTTTGCAGCTGTCCAGAATTTTATACAGGTTCCTGACAGAAAAGAGAAACAGAGGGGAAGGTCAGCAGGAAGACCACATCTGCTCAGGACAATAAATGGGAAGCAGGGCTGCTTTCCTGTTCCTATTAAGACCTTTCTGAGCACAGAGTGCTTTGTGCAACATGCACAGGTGGCTGTCCTTCTCTCCAAGGAATTTCATCATTACTCACATAGAACAAGCTCTGCAATGGGTCCCAGTGCTAACACCTCTCCTCAAAGCCACCTGCCTGCTGCAGAACTGGGCCCAGACACCTTCAGATGCTGAAATCTTACCAGGCATCTAAATCTTGTCTCTTCAATTTATGCCTCTCAAAGCTCTTCCCAACATCCTTCTGGCAACGAATGTACCTAAGGAGAAAGCAGAGTCTCTGAGCTCATATGGAGACTGTCACACAGGCTGAAGTCAGTGCTCCACAGCAGCTCCTCTGGGTGCTGCAGGGCTTCCACCAACCCAAAGGTCCATGCAAGGAATCCTCTGTGAATCCCTTCAATCACCTCCCTGCCTCAGCACCATTCCCACATGGTGCTCACAGCACCACGTCTCAAGCCCACCAGCCCTGACATTGGCCCCAGAGATGCAGTTTGTCCTTTCAGCTGTGTTTCTGCAGAGCACCCAGGCACAATTCAGCTCTTCCAGCACTCTCAGTGCAGTGACAAAGGCCACTGCTCCAGTTTATACAGCAACAGAGATGCAACTCCACCACTGCTCAGAAGCAGCTGCACTTCACAGCTGAGCAGCAACCACCAGCACATCTGAAGAACCAGCTGCTGCATCTGCTCCTTCACTGCCTTCCCATTCCTGAAGTCTGGCTTTTCCTTGGCCCACTCCTCATTCTGCTCCAAGGGATCCACAGCCTGCTCCCACCCAAAGCCCACCCATTCCAAAAACAAGGGGAAATCCCACCCCTGTCCTGCTCTCACCTGTTTCCCTTTTTAAATTCTGCCTCCAGATACCGAATGCTGTCCCTAGCACCGGCGTTCTCCTTTTTCAGGAAGTCTAGGCCATCGATAACTAACAGAAACAAAAAACAAAAAAAACCAAAACCATCTTGTTTACAGTTCTACTTCTGCAAACTAATCCAGAGGTGTCAAGTACTCCCCATTCCACAGAACACAGTCCAATGCACAGCTGCCACAGGAGAGGCACGGGGGGAACAGGACCTGTTCTCCTCTCAGCTCTTCTGACACACTCTGTCAAAATCCCAAGCAAGGGCCACACACAGAGGCCCCAAAAGCAACACATCAAAAGGGTGTGGCAACTGTTCCCGAGGAAGTGAAGATAAGAGCAGGAGGAGGGAAAGCCACCACCCAGGCCCCTGGGGCCTGCTCCCAGCACAGAAGGGACAGGGGCAGGCAGCCCCTGCCAGTTACCTGCTGCAGAGTCCCCATACCTGTTCGAGGGATGATGATTATGAACCTCCCACTAGTGGCCAGCTGCTTGACAAGAGCCAGGTGCTGGCAGAGGGCCTGGGTGTCCGGAACCAGGTAGGGAGACATGGCTGACTGTGCCTTGGGCTGCTGGAGACTGCCCTCCAGCTGAGACACCTCCAGCTGAAAGCACACATGCAAACACACCCGCTTCACATTTATGATGAAACAGACCATCAAACAGGACAAGACTTGCCCTGCAAAACTCCACCAGGCCCTTCTAACCTCCAAGAATACAGAACAGAGGGCAGGATGCAGCAAGAGAAGAAGATCTCACTCTGCACTGCCCAATGAAGCCCCACCTTGAGTACTGGGAACAGTCTGGGGCACCTTGATGTAAAAGGGGCATCAAAATATTAGAGAGTGTCCAGAGTACGATGTCCAGGATGGTGAAAGGCCTCAAGTGGCTGAGGTCACTCAGTTTGTTCAGCTTGGGGCAGAGAAGGCTGAGGGTGACCACTCCATCACAGCCTACACCTTCCTCGAGGGGGTCAGCAAGCAGGAGGTGCTGACTTCCTCTCTCCAGTGACTAGCACTGGGACATGAGGAAATGATACATTTCATTTTTAGCTTCATTGCTGCATCAGGGCAAGTTCAGGCTGAACATCAGCAAAAGGTTCTTCCCCCAGAGGGGGAACAAGCTCCCCAGGAAAGTGGCTGTCACACCAAGCCTGCCAGAGCTCAAGGAGTGCCTGAACTACACTAGTGGGCATTCAGTTTGATGTAGCCCTGTGAGGAGCAGGGACCTGGACTCCATTATCCTTATGGAATCCCTTCCAACCTCCACAGTTCAACCGGTGCAGAATGGACTTACTGCCTCTGCGTGGGACAGCAGCAGAGAGTTCCCCCTTCCCTTCCCAGGTTCTGACATCCCAGGCACTACCCTGCTGGTTTTTCAGGCTGGAACTGCATCTCCTACCTGCAGTCGAAGCTGAGCCATGTCTCTCATGAGCCTGTTCCGACGAGCTTCCTCTGCAGCCTGGTTGGAAAACCAAACTTCCATATCAGTTAGCAGGAAACACACCAGCTGACACTAGCATACACTTCCAGAAACACTTCCAGAGTGAAAAGGGGACACTGGAATAGCTTTAAGGAACAGAACTGTCATCTCCTCCCAAAGATCTGTGATTATAGTTACAACCCAACAGTAACCTACAGGAAACAGAGGATACAGAGAATTCATTCACCTCTACCAACTCACCATGTGAAACTGAGCCTGGGCCTGGTGCAACAAGCTGTCTTGCTCTGACTGTGCTATGCTGATGAAGATGCCAAGCTCTGAGTTGAACTGCAGGATGCTGCCTTGCAGGTGGGTAATGAAGTGGCCGAAGCTCCGAATGCAGCAGATCCTCACGACAGACTGCAAGGAAGCAGGAGCAGTCAGCAGCCACCACAGCCACGGCGTGGCCTGAGGCAGAGCCCACCTGCTGCTCACACTTTTGAAAAAGGCAGGAACTGATACTAAATGCCCAGTTCTGATGGATTTTTGTGATCTCCTCTGAAGTCAGAGACTGCAGGAAAGACTACAGCTGGCCAGAAGGTTCAGGGGTGCCAGCAGTCTGGGGCTTCCTCAGCCCAAGAAAATCTTAGCAAACATCAGCAGCACCCTGCCACATCTGCTCCATAAACCTCTGCTCAGGCCTCCAGTGCTAGGAAAAGGAACCACACAACAATCCAGGTCTGTTTTTTTCAGGATTTACACCAACTCACCTCCTCAATTGCTGAGAAAATGGGCCGATCCTGCTCGAAGTTAAACCTCTTGTGTGCATTTTTCAGAGGGGGGAGATTGCGCAGGGCCACGTCTTCAGGGAGCAGCAGGTTGGCCTTCAGGTCTGGGAGCTCAGCATCACTCAGGATGTCTTTGACTTCATCACACAGGGCCAGCCCTAGAGAGGAGGGACAAGAAGGGGAGCAAAACAACTGAAGAGGGGGTTAAGAGGAGAACTGCTTTAAGGCACGTGATGATCTGTAATGGTCACGGGCAGAGGTGTTAATAAAACACCTTAAAACACCTTAAAACACCTTAAGCAGGTGGTTTTGTGACCACCTGCTTAAGGAGGAGCCACAAGACCACCTCAATATAGAGAGCAACTCTCCCAAACAATCTGCCAGGGGACTCTGGGAAATCCCCTCTTTGGAGGGACAGCTTTCCAAATGATGAGCAACCCTGTTTAACTCTGCTTCTCATAAACCATTGGGAACTTCAGGCTCAGCCCTGAAGAGGTACAGAGCACATCATGAGCAGCTGGATCTCCAAAACTATTTTCCAGGATTACCATGGCAAAATCACAGCCTTACTCCTCCTGCTGGCAGTGAATTTCACTCTTGTTGGCCACACATGGACTCTCACATGCTGGTGCCAGTGTTTCAGTATGCTGCCAGCCACATTAATGCATTAATATAGCATTTTGGTGCATGAGTTTTGGGGTTTTCCTGTCAGGACCAGGAGTTGTACCCAGTCCTGGAGCGAGGTGAGGGGTTTCTTCCAACTCAGGATGTTCTATGATTACATGATTCTCAAGACCATGGGATAGTATTTAACAGGAATGGTATTTAAACAAAAAAAAACCCCAACACATGCATGTTTTACTTCCTATTTTGCTTATAAAAGCTGCTACTAGGAAATCTCCCTCCCTGGCCTCTCACACACCCTGGGAATCACTGATGACTAGGGTTGGTGAAACATGACAATGCCACTTCTTTCTCCAGTACCTGATTCCTGCAGGTCTGCAGCAGAAGGCAGAAGGTTCAGGAGCACAGACAGCCTGTTCCACAGGCTCTGAGAGCTCTGCAGGAACAGAACACAAAAACAGAATAGAAAATGTCATGACAGATGTATACAACAACTAGGCAGCTTGGGCCTTCCAGCAGCTCACAACCCTCAGAATACTTTATAAAGAGTAAACCACACCATCCTTCTTAGGCTTAATTCAGCTGGTGGGGGACATAACATCACCCTCTGCCCAGGACTGGGGCCATGGCTGCGACCAGCCCAGGGAAGCTGACACAACTTTGTAGAGAGCCCTGACACCATCCTCACCTGAGCACACATAATGATGAGGTCTGTGTTTGTCCTCAGCCAGTCCAGGAACACCTTGACAGTAAGCAGCAGCCCTTCATTGGTCACAATCTCCAACTTCTCCTGAAGGGACCGCTCATTTCTGCAGGATTTGTTACTTGAAATGCTTTCTTCAGAGTCAGACACATCATCTGGAAAACAAAAGCAAGCACAAGATGGCAGCTGTCAAACCCCCTGAGATGCCAAGCCCTGCTGGTGTCAGAACAGCACTGGGCTGGTAATAGTTGAGTTGAAATACTAGGTACCCCCACACATCCTCACAAAAGCAAGTCCCTGTCCCCTGTGCTGTTACTGGAGTGTATCACCCCTGTATTTCCTTCTCCTTGGGATAAGAGGGTTAAAATCTCCCTGTGAAGGTCTGACCAATGCCCAACCTCTGCTGCAGCCTCCACGCTGACAGAGTGGGGCAGTGCCAGCACAAGGAGCAGAGCAGTTCCTGCAGGGAACAGAGCCCTGAGGCAAACATGCTCCCAGCTTCGAGCCAGGCAAGAGCAGGAAATGGCAGGGCTGTCCTGTGAGTCAGAGAATTTTAAATATTGAACATGTTCTTCACACTCTTCTAACTCTCCAGAGCTGAGGATCTCAAAGCCATTGCCAGTGGAATCACATGTGACACAAGTGACCTGAGGTCAAGATGGGAATCAACCACAGGTTTTGGCACAGACCTATCAGCACAGCTATGGGCATTCCACAAACCCTCAGAATCACAAGAAAGGAGGTGATTTATTCAGAACCCACCACTGACAGTGTTACACCATGAAAAAGCAGTTTGGATACAGCACACATGAGGAGAGCTGGAAGCTAAAATGACACAGTGAACTCATTCCATCTCTCATTTTCTACACCTGTAAAGGTATTGTGGCCACACATTCCTGGAGCTGCAACAGTGAGATAACCACTGAGGGGAAGGGTTAACCAGACCAAAGCCCATTTGTTTCTCCCTTTTAACCCCCATCCCTTTCATGTGGCCGTGGAGCAGTGCCAGGAGCCAGTCAACACTAACATGATCTAATACTGTGCCTTCAAATGCTGGCCCAGGCAAAGCCTGAACCTTGCCAGTGCTGTAGGCCAGCTGGATTTGGCAGCAGGATGTAGAATGTTTCCTTGCTCCAGGGAAGCTGGGAGGAATGAAAAACAAGACTCAACAGGCCCATGTAGTTTTATGTGAAACACAAACAATTCCCTGTAGTTTATCAGATCTCCCTTTCCAGCTGTTTTTGCCCAGAACATCAGTCAGTTGTGTAAGCTGAGCGGTAATGAAGACATGGCAGCTCCACCTGCTGCACATCTCCAGGGGTTCAGCATGCAACAGTCAGTGAGGCACATCTGGGGGGGGTCACAGAGGGGCCCTCAACACCTCTCACATGCACCTGGGTCACATCTTCCACACAAACTTCTACATGAGCATGGGGCTGATGATCTGTCATCTCATGGACAGCTTCCTGTCCCCCATCTGCCCTTTCACCAGAAGCAATAGTAAGTGTCTGATTAGATATTTCACAAAGGGAAAAAGGAAGATGCAATTTTTAATACCTGCTGGAATCATCCTCTGGAGCCAAAATGGCTTCACTATAGCAAATCATGCCTGAAAAATTCATTTGCCTTCCACAATGGGTTAAAGCAGTGGAGGATGAGGGAAGAGCAAGTGATCTCATCCACCTGGGTTTGTGCAGAGCGTTTGACACTGTCCTGCACAACATCCTTGTCTCTTAACTGGACAGACATGGATTTGATGGACAGGCCACTTAATGGACAAAGACTTGGCTGGATAGTCATGGGTAAAGAGCTGTAGCCAACAACTCAATGTCCAAGTGGAGAGCAGTGACAAGGGGCATCCTCAGGGGCTGGGACCAGCACATTTTAACATCTTTGCTGGTGGCACAGGCAGTGAGATGAAGTGCACCCTCAGCCAGCTTGCTGACAACACTGCGTTGTGTGGGGGGTCACAGGTTGGAGGGGAGGGATGGCACCAGAGGAACAGGCTGGAAATTCCTTCTGGGGTCTGTGCCAACCCCAGAAGGAATAGCATGGGCAAGGAGAAATGTTGCACCTGTATTGGGGCAACCCCAAGCACAAACACAGGCTGGGGGAGAATGGATGGAGAGCAGCCCTGGGAAGGATGTGGGGCATGGATTGACAAGAAGCTCAACAAGCCATGGCAACGTGCACCGGGCCCAGAAAGCCAACACTGCCCTGGGCTCATCCCCAGCAGCGTGGGCAGTGTGTGATGGGGGGGATTCTGCCCCTCTGCTCTGCTGAGACCCTCCCCTGCAGAGCTCCCTCCAGCTCTGGGGTCCCAGCACAGGGAGGACAAGGAGCTGCTGGAGTGAGTCCAGGGGAGGCCACAGAGATGATCCAGGGGCTGCAGCCCCTCTGCTCTGGAGACAGCCTGGGAGAGCTGGGGGTGTTCAGATTAGAGAAGCAAAGGCTCCAGGGAAACCTCAGAGCTCCTTCCACTGCCTAAAGGGGCTCCAAGAGAGCTGGTGAGGGACTTTGTAAAAGTCCTGGATGGCACAAGCGGGAATGGCTTTAAACTGAAGGAAGGTAAATTGAGATGTGGTATTAGGAAGAAATTGTTCCCTGTGAGGGTAGTGAAGCTCTGGCACAGGGTGCCAAGAGAAGCTGTGGCTGCCTCATTCCTGAAGTGTTTAAGGCCAGGTTGGATGCAGTTTGGAGCAGCCTAGTGCAAGAAGGATGAAATGACATGGGCTTTAAAGTCCCTTCCAAACAAACTAGCCTGTGAGCCTGTGATTATCACAGCTGCTCAGCATTTAGCCTGCAGAATAGTAGCTGTTCTGGTTGGCCACACGTGTTCCCTTTGCTCAGTGCACATATTCCTGCATGCTGGACAGTAAAAGTAAAGCTCTCTGTAAGGAAATGTCCAACCCACAGCCTGCCCACTACTTGGGCACCCTGATCCTCCAGACCTAGCCAAAGGAGAGCTTGCACCATGGGAAATGGTGAATTTAGCAAGCAGACTGCTATAGTTTGCAGTTTTCTACACATAATTGCAATAACAAGGCCCTTACCTTGCTCTGCCAAGCTGGGCTTCTCCAGATCTCCATTGACACATGGCTTGCTCTCTATGCCATCCTTCAAGGCAGGTGGTTCACTGTTGGGTTTCAGGAGGATGTTGCTGAACGTGGGAGCCAAGCGAAAGCAGCGTTTGGTCTGGAACAGCTGGGTGGACATGGCCTGGAGATTACTGGCTATGCTTGCATCATTAGTGCTCAGGGAAGCTGGCCCATTGACTGCTGGATCCACAGCTTCAGTTTTAGAGATGCCTGGGCCCTTGGAGTCCCCCAGCCCACTGCTATCCACACAGTTTTTTAAGGCCTCTTTGGGCCCACTTTTGCCTTGGCTGCTTCCTTCCTCACCGGGTTCATCCTCCATGTCCTCCAAGTCAGACCGAGATTCTTGGCTGTTCATGTCGGAGTCTGTCTCCACATCAAAAGCAGCTTCTGCTTCCTCATCACTCTTCTCTGAACCACTGTCTGAGCCATCACTGCCCTTGATGGAGCTCTGGCTGGAGTCAGAGTCAAAGCCCTCACTCAGGTCGCTCTCATCCACCTTCTGGGGGTGGCGGCGGCGGCGCAGACAGGACAGACGGGAGTACTTCTTGCTTTTCTTGCAGTCGTTCTTCCGCTGCTCCTCGCTGGGCTGATGATTGGCCAACTCAGCTTCAGCTTCCTTCTCAATTGAGTTCACAGGCTCCCGTGGCTCCTGGTCATCTGCATTTACAGGGAGAATGTAAGTTAAAGTCACAGTGTGTTCCACAGGCAGCTGCTGGCCAGTCCAGGGAAGCAGGGCTGTAAATGTCAGCCATCACTTCCATCAGTGCCTTGCACCATAGAATAAGCAACCCCCAAAGACAGATTCACTTTCTAAAAGCACCTGGGAAGCTGGGATTCCTACTGCTCAAGCTGGGCCACTCTGCTACCAGGCAGCCTCAGTGCTCAAGGCTGCTAAACCAGAATAGAACACAGCTGAATTCTAACTCTCTTCCCCAGCTGTCTGCAGTCAGAGCTGAGTGACCCACTGAGCAGGGCAGGGACATGTGCTCTGTAACTACACTGGCCTGACCCAATCCCTTTCCTGACCAACATGCATGGAGCCTTTCTAGCAGCCCTGGATCACTGTGACAGCTTCCAAACCTGCAGAGGAGGGGTCATTCATTGCTGCTTTTACCAGGAATTCCCTCACCCTGCATTCAGTGAGGTATTGCCAATGGACTGTTTGCAGGGGAAAGGTTTAGCAGTTTGAGTCACTGCCCAATAAACCCCCCCAGCAATTCAAGAGCCAGCCTTGCCTGAGCAGAAGTGAGGTATGCTGAGAGGGCCTGTCTCCTTCAGCCCCACTCTGCCCCCTTCTGCCTCCCTCAGCCCAGGTGTCTCACCCGAGATCATCCCCTCAGTGGAGGAGGAAAGCAGCCAGTAAACAACAGCAAACAAGAGACAGAATAAAATCTCAGACTGGGATAAACAGATGATGAATGAGCTGCCAAGAGATACAGAAAGCAATTCCTTACAAAGAAAGCAACATGTCCATCCTGTGGTGATTCAGACAATCAGAAAGAGCATCCAAGTGGAGACAACTCAGCACATCAATCACCTTTGGGGATTCCAGATCCGAAGTAAAAGATCAATACACCTCAATACACACTACAAAACCCATGCCCAGGGACAAAAGGGGAGAAAGGGGAAAGACAGCCCTGTAGGCAAGCAACCTGGGAGACCCAGGTGCTGCCATCTCTGTTCCCTTACCTGTGCCATCACTCTGAAAGGCTGGGACAGGATTTTCCCCTTCTTCTAGCTCAGCCTGGAGGCGAATATTGACGTGATTTATCAGGTGAGAGAACAGGGCCAGCGTGAAGGCAATGGCTGCACTGTACTGCTTGGAACCTGCAAGCAGACAGCACAGTGAGATGGAGGAGGTGAGCACTGCACCAGTTCAGACAGCATCCCCAGCCTAACTGCTGCTGGATGCTCACCAGGAAATTTCCAAACAAAGCACTGGTTACCTGCCCTCTTGAGGCTGTGAACGCTCATAAGGCAGATGATCACCATGCGAAAGATCAGGAGATCAGGGAGGAAGGAGTAACCACTCTCATACTCTTCTTCATCTTCACTAGTTGAGCTCAGGTTAGGAGGAGAGGGCAGGTAGAATAAGCACAGGTTGAAATCCTCCAGCACAGACTGGCAGAGAGACGTCAGCTCAGAATCCAAAGAGCTTAAAAAGAGTGAAAAATAAATAAGAATTATTAACTCAAGACTCATGTTCCCGGCATGTCTGCCCAGAAACTGAACCAAAACTGTCCTTCAGCACTAGGCATGATGAAGCACCAGGGAAGTAAGTGACATTAATCAGATTATGTTTTCCTCTTTAAAGCTGCTTAACTAAAGACAAACAATACCTAGAGATGGTTCACCAAAAACCAGATTAATTTTCCCCTGGGAGCTCAGCAGTGGCCATTAAAATACACAAGGCACTTAAATGCTAAAGGGAGCAAAAGTTCTAGATGCACTGCTCAGTGAAAAGTGTTACACTGCCACACACACAGGAGTCAGTTTTTCCTCCTTCCATATCTCTCCTGCAGCCCAGAATATTCCAAAATCCTCCACAGCTATTCAGTCCTTCAAAGGAAGTATCCATGAGATCAATCCAATGGGCTATGGGAGCCTCCTAGTTACAAAACAGACCTGCTTGTGAAATTTCCAGCAAAGCCTTTTCAGGGAAAGTGTGCTTGGGAAGTTGAAGTAATTCCCAAATTTTTTATGTTCTAAATACATGTTGAGTGGATATTAGAGGAGCCTTGTAGTTCCACCTCAGTATAAGGCAGTGTTGGAAAGTCAATCCATACTGGGCTGCATGAACAGGGGCAGAGCCAGCAGGTTGAGGATGTGCTCTCCCTTTCCAGCACTCACAAGGTGGCATCTGGAGCACTGCATCTGGTCTTTGGGTCCACAGGACAAAAAGCCACCAAACCAAAACACACTGACAAAGTGGATTTAGTCCAGCAGAGGAACAGAGAATATGATGTATGAGAAGAAGCAAAGAGAATCGAGTTTGTTCACCCTGAAAGACAGAAGGCATGGGGGGGTGTCTTCTGTTTCCAGATGCCAAACAGGTGATTACAGAGGACTGAGTAAGACTCTCCTTAGTGGTGCAGAGCAAAAAGAAGAGAAATTATGGGTACACACTACAGAAAAGAAAAATGAGATTAGATGCAAGGAGAAAAAAATTCTATGTTGAAGGTGGTCAAACACTGGAAAGGGGACCAGAAAGGTGTGGGGTTTCTGTCCTTGGATCCAGTCAAAACTCAGTGTGATGAGACTCTGAGCAAGCTCATCCAACTTCACATCTGCATCTACTTTCACAGTGAACACTATTTTGGGGAAGTACCAGACCCCCAAAAGGTCCCTTCCAACCTAAACCATTCCACAATGAATTTAACAGCAGCTTGTATCTAAGCCCTTTAAAACACCTGTTCTGTTTCAAGCAGTAAGAGGTTTATTTAACATCCCCTGAAAACCTCCCAGCAGAGACAGAGAAAATCCAATTAAAAAATCTAAAAGCCCAAAATCACACAGCTACACAAAGCTTCCCATTTATTCCAACACAACCAGGTTCTGGTGTTTCTTTGAACAAGGTGCTTGGTTACAGACTTCCAAGTGCACTGAACAGCCCACACAAGTGTGGACAGCAACTCTTTGCTACCCCATCAGCCTGAATGCAGGGCTTGGCAGGAAAAAGCATCTGATGACTGCATGGGTAAGCAAACACCAAAGGCACAGCACAGAGACAGCTGCAAGGCCCAGAGCTCAGCACATACTCAGGCTGGCTTGATTTAGATAAGTCACCAAGGACTTGTCTGAAGTCCCTTTGGTATTTTAACCCTTTGGTATTTTTAACCCTTTGGTATTTCAGCCTCCCCTGGAAACACAATCTTCATGCTCCATGCATGGATAGTCCAAAGTCTCAGGCCTTTTGGCAGAAAGCCTCAGTACAGGCACTGTTATCCTACAGGAAACCATCCTTTCCAATTCTGAGTGCCTGCTACTGTCAGTTGTCAATAGAAGATAAAATCTAGCATAACCTTACCTGCTCTTTGGCTGCAAAAGACTCTGCAGGTACATGAAGCTCACCAGCAACCTCTTAATGTCTTTTCCTCTAAAAAGATGGAGGAGAAAACACTGTAAAGCAGGTGCCCTATCACAGACATGGGCTGGGCTGACAGAGCTCTATTAACAGCTAAGTCAGGTCTTAACTGAAAAGTCCATTCTGAGGAAACTGGAGAGAAAGAAGACAGTTTATACACTGCCAACTTTCACCAATATGCCCCAACTCCAGGGAAGAGTGAGAAAATCTTTCAATGCAAACTCTACCTCTGGCCAGCACTTAGCTTTTCTCCTGAAATTATGACCCAAGACAGAAGACCGGGATCTAGAGTGGGGCTCTCAAAATTTGGGAGCAGTCACCATGCTGAAATTGCCCATCTACCAGCTCCACTTCCCACACAGACATCACTCTCAACCCAGAGGATACACTGCAAACTCTCAGCCTGCACCTTTCCTTTTCCTTCCCTTCTTACCGTTTCTTGCTTGGGGACAACTTCCTTGTCTCACATTTCTTCAGCTGATGATACATCTTGGCTGCTTTGTCATACAGCCGCTTCAGGTTCCCATAGGCACCCTCGAAGGACACTTCAGACTGGATGCTAAAGCACCAACACAGGACACAGCCAAAGTTACTTCTCCACAAGGCTGCTCATACTTCAGGGCTTTAACTCACTAGCAAGTTATTCAGGTGAGCACAGGTACCCAGTGCTGCTGTCTGAACATGCTGGGCAACTAAATTCCCACCAATGGCTGCCAACTGCACTTCAGTTGCCTCACAGTTTCCACCTGCCCTGGTTACACATATTCTCAAATCAGTGCCTTCAAGCCAGGAATTCCATCCAGTTCACACCACAGGGTGCTTCCCTCAGCACCTCCAACCCACTTCCAGCCTGGCTCTCTTTGCTTGGGCAAAGCCCTCCAGGTGCAGCCCTGCACAGGTGATTAGTAACCAGCACAATGGTTTGGGTTGACCAAGGCTCGCTCTCATTACTACCAGTCCTACTCAAGGGCAAACCAAACTCATCTCTTTCCCTTCCACTGAAATTCATTTGCCAAAATCAGTGCCAAGCTCAAAGCAAGGAGGAGAGGATCTGGCACCCACAGCAGCAGTGCATGGCCTCCCTGCTCAGGACATGCAGATCTGCAGGAACTCACCAGCGTAAGTAGCAGTAGGTCGCTTCCACATTGTAGTACTTGCTCCCTGCCAGTGTCCCCAGTTGGTTGAAGGGCATTCCTGTCAGGAAGGAGAGGGGCAATGGAATTTACTTGAATTCTCCAATGGCCCTGGCTAGAAAATAGATCTTTTCCCTTTCACTACATTTCCACACAGGAGGAAAGCCAGGAGACACAAAGAGTAGTAAAGCTGTAGTACAAAGGTCTGGACTACTCAATCCTTCCACCATCCAGGGTCTGTTTTCAATTTCACAGAGCTTTTAGATCCTCTCCACCTTGTGCCAGTCATCTGTGTAAGAGAGAAGAGCAAACAAGGCCTCCTCCTTTGTATTAACAGTGGTGTGGCCTTGACTCCATATTTCCTGACACAGACATCACCTTATCAGCATCTGAGAGCTCTATTGCAGCTCCTGTGGTGCAGAAACTTTTGCCACTTTTATCTGGGACCAGCCTTTCAAACAGTTCAGTGAGAACTCTGCAAAGACAGCATGTAGAAGACAACTGGCCGGAATCACACACTTTAAGGTATGACACACACTCTACTCCAGCACTGATGTGTTCCCAGAAGGAGGCACCTCTGAAGGAGGAAGCAGCACATGAGATTTTTTTTTTCCATGGGTAAAAGGGGAAGGTGACTGACAATGCTCTGCTCCTGGCAATGGAGAGCTGGATCTGTGCTTAGCCCAGAGGTACAGCATCACCAGAGTCAGAGAAGTCTGAGCTTCTCAGAGGTTCTCAGATGAGTATGGTGATGTCACTGGCAAAGAACATCCTGGCTTTAACTTCTGTTTGGCTTGCCAGCAAAAGAAAAATCACCTGAAAACCTCCCAGCAGAGACAGAGAAAATCAAATTAAAAAAATCTAAAATCCCAGCAAAGTAAGTTCTCGAAGGAAGCAACTTTAACCAGAGGATAAAACCAATCCTCTCTCAGCTGCAGGTATAAACCTAACCAGTGTAGCACTACATTGTTCTTATGTTGCAGCAACATGATTTTAACAACTACAAACTCATGGGAAGTCACTCACCAACTTGTGGTGCAACAGAAAGGGCTTGATAGTAAAATCGCTCGGCCAGCAGCTCCGTGTCCACACCTGCCAGCTCATTCTGATAGCGAGCTGAAAGGAAACCACACAGCATGCATCACAAACCCAAAGGCAGCATCTGCTGCACAGCAGCACAGCTTCCCTATTAACAATACCACAAAACTTGAAATACTGGCCAAGTGAACAAATCCACCAAAGAACTGCTCTTGGCAAACACTGCAACACACAGGGTTTGCCAGGCCTGTCTGAACCACTTTTCTTTCACCTGCTCACACCACAACTCCTGCCCTTTCCAGCCAAGGGCAGAGCCTGCCACTCTTGCAGCATCACACGAACAAAAGGAAAATGTTCTTCTGCTCCATGTGTTAAGTGCTGAGTCATCTATCCTTGAAGTAACTCAGAGCTGTGTTCCATTTTCCTGTACCTCAGACTATATTCTAGAACAGCAGAATGTGAAATCAAGTCAGCTGACTTAATAAAATACCTGACTATGGCTAGACTGAACTTTATTCATTTATTTTCTCCCTCTTTTTTTCTTTTTTTTTGACAAATGTAGGTATTTTGGAAACCTTAGGTGACAGCACCGTTAAAAGGTGAGCACATTTCTCTCCCACCACTGAGGTTAAGTCATTCCTACTACCCCCTCAAGACATTTATTTGCAATGCCATTCTTAGGCTGATTCATATGCAACACTAATGCCAAACAGCCTTCACCAGCTTGGAGGCAGCAGCATCAGACACATGTACCTGCACCACACTTCCAAGAGCTGCTCTCCACACAGCTGCTTTCTCCCTGCCTTTACTCCCACATGTTCACTATCAAGAAGCTGACACACTTACCACACACTTCAGGAGGTCGTGACTGCGGGACAGTCATGCCTGCTATAACAAGGATGCCACACAGCCAAGCACAATGACACTGGGGCTTTGCAAAGGCAAAACTCTGGACTGATGCACAATATTGCCTAAATCTGATTTTCAGTCCCACTGGTGCTGATGGAAGTGGCTTTGTAAGTCCCAGCTAAGCAGTCTGAACTGAACTGTCTTTGATCCCTCATACTGTCAAAACAATGTAAATAAAAGCAAATGCTTCCACTCTCACAGTCATGGCTACAGCAGCTTAGCAGCAGTGAATTCCTCATCTACCTGACCAAATACAAAGCTCCTGCAACTTGTAGCAGTTCAGCTACATGAGGGTTTCAGCTTATCCCAGTCTGTGACAAAGGTGCCAGGAAACAGAATCTGCAAATAACCTTGGCTGGTGCCCAACAGCAACAGCCTCACACGGTGGGTACAAGGCAGCATCTTTTTGCCATTTTTAAGGCTGCCCTGAGAGGCAATGCTGTCCTTACCCAGATCTCCCAGATAAACCAGACATCGGTGACAGGCCATCTGTGCCCACTCCATCTCCTTCTCTGATGCAGACACGGGCTTCTTGCAGCCTACAAGCAAACACAGAATCACTCAGAGCACTGGGTGGAGGCTGCTGATTAGACACCAAAGCCACCCATGCCTCTGCCCAAGACACCCAAAGCAAATCCCCCATGGTCAGACCTCACTGCCAGCTGTGCCATCTTGTAGAGCAGCACTGGATCACTCTTGTCAAAATGTGGAAAATAAATGCAGAAAAATACTTCCAGACTCTGCTGTTCATCCACTCCCCCCTGGATTCCCTTGTGATGGGGCACACCACCAACAGTCACTGAAATAAAATACTGTCACCATGTCTATAATGTCTGCCACAGAGACCTGGCTCCATCTGCCCTCATGTGAGAGGACAAAGGCCAATTCCTGTCTATATGATTGTGTGATCACATTAACACAGCACTGAACACAAGTTATACTTGTTCAGATTTCATTAGCACGGCTAATGAGGCCTTCATGGGAGCAGGCACACACCCCTGGAAGCCAGAACAAACTCTGAGCACTGGCACTGGGCGCCAACACACAACGGGGACAGACCCTCTCCAGCAATGAAAACAGAAACAAACTCATTGTCTCATGACCAAGATGTAGACTTGGTACTGACCAGCCAAAAAGGAAAAAAGTTAAACAAGGAAAAACTAGGACAGAAATCTGTGCTGTAGCCAGGGCAGGCAGAGTCAGTTAGGGAGAACTGCCTCTGGACAGCAATGCCTTTGCAGTGGGTTCAGAAGGGCAACTGAGCTGGTGACAGGGCTGGAAGGCACAGCCTGGGAAGAGAGGCCACAGACTTCAGGCTTGTCCAAGTTGGAGAAAAGGAGGCTGGGGGATACCTCATTGCCCTCTGCAGCTTCCTGAGGAGGGGAATGTGATGGTCTCCTAAAGGCATCCAGTGATAGGACACATGGAAATGGTTCAAAGATGCATCAAAGGAGGTTTAGATTGGACACAAGGAAGCCTCTCCTTACTGGAGGGTGGCCACACCCTGGAATGGGTTTCCTAGAGAGCTGGCCAATGCCCCAGACCTGTCAGTGTTTAAGAGGCATTTGGACAATGTCCTTGACAACATGTTTTGACTCCTGGTCAGCCCTGAATTGCTCAGGCAGTTGGACTGGACAATCATAGGTCCCTTCTCACTGAAATAATCTTGTCTATTCTATACTAAACTTATAAAAAAAGAGCAATTCAGGCAGTGGAAAGTGTCAAGAGCAACAGAGGAAGGCTGCAGCCAGCTGATCTCAACTAACTGAAGTCATCAAACGTGACTCAGCTCCTGGGCAGAGCACATCCAGGCCACAGCTCAGCCAGAGACCAGGAGGCAAAGGCTGCTGTGCCTGCACCTCCCCTCCAGAGAGCACCCACTGCTGCTGGGCCACCAGGCTGGCCTCAGGCTGGCCTCAGTCCTCCTGCTGCCAAGGACTCACACCTTCTGGAAAAGACAGCTCCCTCAAGCAGGAATCCCAAAGAAGATTTTGAAGACCAATCCAGTCTACACTCTGCTTCCCTCCTGACTGAAGCTAAAAGGGTGGACATGAAATCTGGAGGCTGCAGTGACCAGTGAGGAGCTGTTCCCACTTACCAACAGGTGCTGTAAAGCCACACTGTTCCAACACACAGCCTTCAATCTCTGACCACATACACTGCTGGACTCACCCTCCCTTTTTTGGCTCTGAATCCTCTTGCTCCCAATTCACATAACCATAAAGCTGTGCCCACCCCCATGTGTGGTTTATATGAGATCCTTTCAGATCTTTTGTGGATAGGCAAAAGTTACATCTCTACTCTCCAGTTACCTGCTCACCTGCAGCATCCTTTTAAATGAAGGGCCCAAACACACCAGGAAACCTGAACAAGGGGAGCCTTTCATAAGCAATCACCCCTCAGGGTATAAACCCACCTGGAATGTGCATAGTGAGGATTTATTAATTCTGCAGTACTGAGATACATTTCTAAAAGCAACACTTGCCAAGAACATCTGCCTTCTACACTAACATTTTGAAGCCAATAGTGATACCATAATTTCTCAGAACTAAGAGTAGGATCCCAACAAGTTAAATCTTCTTTTACTGAAGACACACTAACTGCCCTTAGCCAGGTGCAGCAGCCCTATCACCTGCCAACTTTAAGCACATCAGTTAAACCTTTGCTAATACAGCTCACAAAACAAAGGCTCCATTTCTCACCTGGACACCCCCACAACAGAAACATGTACCCTGAGGACAATCTAGGATGTGAGTGCACAGGCAGTGTTGAGCTGTTTCAGGACTGTAAATACTCTTATTCTTCCTCCTCTAACAGATACAACACCTCAGATTTCCTTGCACCTAAGGCCATGCAGAGGTCACAGGGCCAGCTAACATGAACTATGTGCTCTCAGTCCAAGATTCAGAAGCCACACAGTGAAGAGAGCACAGACAAAAGAGGCACCAAAAGAGGAAGAGTCTTTTGTCTAGTGAATAGGATGTACTGACAGAAATCTGTTGATTTCAATAATCTATTCCCCTGTTTGACTGCTTTAACTAAGCTTTTAAAACATTCTATACAGCCAGCAGTGCTCTTCAGTTTTCCATAAAAATCTGCCATCACCAGATACTTTTACTAAAGAATTTTCTCACACTGTTTTCTTTCTATTAGAAACCCTTCTTCCTTCCCTAATTTAGTATTATTAAAAAAAAAAAAAGTGCCATGGAAAAGAAAGCAGGACAGTCTGTTCTAAACAGAGACCTTACTAATCAGGGAAAAAACCAATTTCCCTTGAATGCTGAAACAAAGATGGACTAGTGCAAGGGGAAGTCACCTGTGGGGGATTCAGCCTTGCCCATGAACCAAACACCTTGAGCACAAACCTATCAGAGGGTCTGTCACGTGTGTCCAGTCGATGCAGCACTGCAACTCCAGCTGGTAATGGGACTGGATGTAGAGCAGGAGGTGCTGGTAGAATCCTATGCCAGCCACCAGGTGAGTCCTGTACGCACACTCCAGGGTGCTGCGGCTGTGGATGTGCTGGGAGAAGGAAAAGCAGCACGTTAATGCAGCCCAGGGCACAGTTTAGGCTTAGCTGTACTGAGTGTGAAGCAAGACAGTGGTAGCTCAGCTGTAAATGGTTTTGCACAGCTCTGTACCTCCTCCTGCTCAACAGTGCACCCCCTAGTAGTATTTACTAAGGGTCAACATCAAGGAGAAATACTTGTGAAAACAAATCAATAACATCAAAGTATCAAGTTAGAGCACCTTAAATGCACCCAGACCCCTGGAAAGCCAGGAGAGCTCATGGCATCAGAGAGAACTGAGGACCTTCCAGTGATCAACTCTTATAAAAACAACCAGCAGTGATAAAGCCTCTTAAAACAATCACTCTGCCTGAAGAGATCTGTCTTATGAAGAGGAGAACACAAAAAATAAGCAAATTCTCTTGAAATGCCCTCTGCAATGGGAGGTCTCTCAACAGCACGTTAGTGCTTAACTGCCCACTGCCAGACAAAGGCACAGGGCAGGTGCTCTGGAATTTGAGAGTGCCCAGCTCCCCATCCTGGACTCAGACCACAGCTTCTTCAAGCAAATGAAGCTTTAAACTTTGCCTCATCCACTGCACAGCTAGAGACCTTCTCATGCCAGAGCCATAGATACCTGCCTTTTTATTTGTTTTAATGAGCTGGATAACTTCATAGTAAACCTTTCTCCAGAGCAGTTCTTCTGCTTTTCTTCCATAATCCACTGGATGCAGGAACATCAGCTTCACGCACAGCTCCCGCAGCCTGGAAAGAGAGCAGAGCATTCTCAGTGAGCTCCTGCAGCCTCAAACACAGCTGCCACTACAGAAGCACAGAAGAGGAAAATCTGAATCCATTACAATCTTGAGCCAGGCCATCTGGTGATGGTACAGCCTGGCTCACTCCCACACGAGCACCAGGAAAAGCCACGTACTTAAAGCAGTGCCCTCTGGGCTCAGCTGGCCATCAGTGACTTCCTGAAGTGCAATAATGACAAGAATTGGCTTGACAGCTTAAAAAATTAGTACAAATAATCCTCCTTGCTCAGCAAACCCAACCCCTGATAAAAGATTTTACACACATGTAGGAAACTTCTGCCCCACAGTTTTTATTACAAGGAAAGAACTGGCCAGCACAAAGACAATGTATCAATGATACCCAGGAAAGCCATGGATTGCATTGCTCAAATACAGGTCTGAAACCCAGCTTCTGCTTCACAGGGATTTTCCCCAGCCCAACACAAAACACAAGCATGCTGCCCAACTTACTTGTTCCTCAAGCTGATGTTCTCTGGCTTGAACACATCCTGATAAGCTGCCTTATTGCCAAGGATGAGATCCAGCCGGTGCACGGCCTCAACCACTGCCCTGCAAGAGAACACAGAACCAAGAGTGTCAGGAGAGATGCTCACCTGGGATCACTGAAGATCAGAGGTGTCTGCAAAGAACCACTGTTAGTGGCCTGTTTAGTTCCACTGTCAGCACACTGCCCTGTACCACTACACCACAGTCACTAATCTCCTTTTTGCACTCTACTTGAAGAAGGTTATGGAACACAGAAAAAAGCAGAGTTACACACATTATAGGCATTTTTCTGCAGAACAGTGGTTTAATCACCACTTACCACTGTCTGTCTGATCAAATATGTCAATTATTTTTACAGCAGCAACATCAGAAATATCTCTGGACACACTGGCAACCTCAGCAATTAAACCTGCTATACCTACACTCAGATTAATTTAAATATCTTAAACTCTGTGATTAAAAAAAAAAAAGATTGAATTCTAAAAACTACTGTTTTGATGGGACAAGTTTTAATGGTGTAAGATTCAAACCTCCACCAACTCCTGTTTTCTTACCAATCTGCCTACAAAAGAATGCAACACAAGTCTCTCATTTGCCAGAACTTCCTCATCTTCGTTACAGGGATTCACTGGTTGAACCCCTAAAGTTCCCTCAGTGACAGGTAACAGATACTCAAACCCAGTCTAAAAGAGGAAATTTGTTCCAAGGTTTTCTCCCCTGAAAGCCAGTCAAAAGACAGAGCAAGCAACCTCCAAACCTCTGAGCCATGCAAAAAAGTACTTTGGTGAATCATTGCCCAAGACCCTCCTCCTGGAGGAAGAACCCCACACTGTGTGTAAATCTCAAGCACTGAAAAGTTTGTAGCTGTGAACAAATCACACCACAATTCTGAACTCTGCAGTGAAACAAACTTTCAGCTCCATTAGTGCTGAAGCTCAGGGACAGCTCAATAAAGCACAATAACTGTCAACCCTTCCCACACAAGAGGTCACCTCCAGCCTCTGCCTTTGCTCTGTATCTGAGGTCACCAAACCCACTCCTGAAGTTAAGTTTCCCCAGATCTTCCTTCAGCAGAACACCTCCCAAGCCATCAGCTACCAAACCCCTGTGGTCCTTGTTCTCCCCCTCAGCTTCATGTCTACCCCACCCATTGTCACTCCTCACTTGCTCCAATTCCTGTCCCACCAAGAGCTGTTGGAGCAAGGAGCTGAAGACAATCACAATGTACTGTGAACACAAAAGAAGGCAGGACCAGAGCAAACTTCTGCCAAGCAGAGCAGAGGTGCTGCAGCCAGTCTGCACCACCTCCCAAAATCCCCATCACCTGCAGGTTGGAACTCCCCCATCACACTCACAGCACCACACAGTGACTGAGCCTACTACTCCTGCCCTGATGGTGGACAAACAGAGCACAGGGCACCCCCAAACCAAAGTCTGCAAGCCCATGTTCTGGGAGGCTCAAACCACCACCACTTCCTTGAAAACTAAGATGTCACTGCAAAGTAACCAACAGTTTCCTATGCCAGCACCTTCCCAGCAAGGCAAATCTCTCTTTGCAAATTCACTACACCCAAAGGAACCTCCCTGAAAAAAGCCCCAGGACATTTCAGAGTCACAGAGAAAATATCCCATCTCCTGCTATTCCACAGAAAGCCTCTCACTCAAGGTAAAGAAATCTCACTTGTTTCCAGGAACAACAGAAACTGACAGGAAAAGGCAAGTGTGGGGAATAGAAGCATCTCATGCAATGCCTTGGGAGAGCAGAACACCATAGACTCGAATCAACTTCTTACTGAATAATCATGAAGAAAATCAAGGAGATAGTAAGAATCACACAAAAAATCCTGTTACATTCTTGACATCCAGCCCCTCCTGCTCACTGCCCTCTTTCTGGCCTGAAGGGGGTCTGCAAACTCTGACAGCCTCATCCCTCATAGCAAGGAAAGAATCAAGTAAAATACATTTTGGTTTGCAGGTAACAGGCACTGAGTGTGCAGCATCCACGCAAGCTCATATTGGGGTTGGGACAATCCTAAAAGCCCCCCAGTTTAGCTTCCCCACAAGAGAACCCCACAAAGCACAGGCAATGCACATCTCCTTACTGCAGCCTGGGACTGCTGTCCTAGCTGTGGCTCTCAAACTCCCTTCCAGCACACCAGGAGCTGACTGGCTTCCTCTGCAAAAGGTGGCCAGAGGAAAGAGGAACTGCTGGTTCATTTGATTCCCAGAGAGAACTACAGGAAAACTACAATCGTTGATTCCTGACATAGGCAGTAAAGCAGCTGTAAAATAACATTCTGTGAGCAACAAATCTCAGCTGTGTGCATCTGAAACAAGTGCACGTGTCCATGACATCCAGTGTGGGAAATGATCCCAGTGGCCTGCCAAATGAGAAGTACAGAAAAGTTTCCCTCTGGGGACAGAAGGATATCACCTTCCCCTCAAGGTGGTCCAGAGGGCATCTGCCACACAACCTAATTTTCTACAACAGCCCATGGATGGGCACATGCACACACTTGGTATTTGTGCTGTTCTTTCAGTGTTTGTAAAGAAACAGAGCTCATGACCAGAGAGCAGCAAGGCTGACACACTGGGATGTGGTTCATCACCCCAAAGGGAGCCCCAGCTGAAACACTCCTTGTCCACATCCACACAGGCCCTATGGTGCTGCTGGAAGAGAAGGAGGCAGGAGTAAAGCAGTATCTGTGACAGCTGGCAATTCCCTGCCAGGATCCCACATCTGTGGTGCTGAGGAAAGAGAACTTGATGAGGACAAAAGGGACAGGAGCCAGCCTCTCTCCAGAAACGCTGGGAAACACCAACACAGGTGCTGTGGACCATACACTGCTGGAAGTGCACTTTAGCATCTGTGCCCTCACAGGCCAAGACCACGGGTTGAACTTTCCTTTGCAGTTAAGAGCCTAAATCCTGTCCCAGGACCTATTTTTCTACCTGCTGTGTTTAAACAGTTTTCAGACAGCATATCAGAGCCACAAAGGAGGCACATCAGATGCCAGTCTATTAAAAGAAACAAATACAGCACATGGTGCCAAGCAGGGTGGAAACAGGCCAATGCCAAGTCCTCTTGGGCCATGCAGACACTGATCTGTCCCTTTTCCTCCATGTGATTAACAGTCTGGGATGGAGCAGGACAGCAGGGACAATTATTTGTCCCCTCTGTTTCTTTATTTAGGACATCACTAAGAACCATAGTGTCTAAGGAGTAAGACATTATTAAGAGAAAAGACCTGCAAGCCATTTAGCTCTACTCTGGCATGTGTCAGTCCACAAATCACACTGCCTGGAACAGGCTCCACACAGGAACAGCAGCACTGAGTCCATGAGCTAATGGTTACCCAGAAACCTGCAAAATAAACCTGGTCACCTTCCTCCACAACAAGCATTGTAAAAGCACACCCATGATAATGCAGCTGCCGCGTTCCAAGGTGAAACTATCTAGGAAGACTTGGAAAAGATCAAAGAGTACCCTGTGAGCAGCAATGGGCACCCTCATTTCTTAAAGGACACTCCAAGGACCTTGGAGACCCGAGCTCAGCTCCCACAAGCTGACAACAGGCTGATCCCATGGGATCGCAGTTTAGAGCTGGGACTGTGGCATTCACACATCTGTGACTCAAAGGCGCCACTTAGTGTGACAGTCATGAGCTCTCAGGCCACAGTCAGCACACAACGGGCTGCTTGGAGGGCAGGAAACTCCCACTTCAGGCTGAAGCAGAGAAGAACTGACAGGAGACTGTTAAGGTGGGAGCCTGCTCAGAGAACTGTCAGCTACAGAGATGGAAATTTGTGGCCACTGCAGGTACTATAAATCCTGTGCTAAAATCACAATGCTTCCTCCCCGCTGAAGAAGAGCTGTCCCTGCAGGAGGAGGGTGGTTCTTTTTCTGCTGTAAAAACGCTCTGGAGCAAGCACACATCTTATTCTGTTACAAACATTCAAACAGAAAAGCCCTCCCTTGCAAAGATGACAATCCCTCATCTGGCCACAGGCCGTTCTCCTGCCGGCTGCAGCAGAACCTGAGGTTCCACCTGACAGATGAGCTGAGCAGCACCAGGAAAACAAAGCAGAACAGGTCTCGAACCACGACAAGGATGGTTTCAACAAAACACGTTCTGTTTTGCAGGCAGAAGCACACACATCCTGCACACCCTCTCCAGGCCTGTCCCACGCTCCCTGGGCAGGCACAGCGCTCTGCTGCTCCAGCTCAGCCTCCAGCTGACGTGGTGGAGATCACTGCAGGTGTCTCAGGGTGACAGCAGCACACACAGAGCTGCCCAGCCCGAGGTGCTCCAGGCAGGATCATGCAGCCCAAATCTTCATCACGTTGAGCCCCACTTCTGATCTCACACCACGAAAAGCAACCCACTGAACCTCCAAAGTGCAGCAATGTGCTTGCACTGAGCATATTGTGGAAACAGATAAATAACCACCACCCAAACCTGCAGTTCCTGGTGGGGATTCCCGGGCACAGATCCTGCCAGTGCCCCAGCAGGAGGCAAAACCCTGCCCTGCTGTAGGGGGGCAGCGAGGCCCCACGAGGTGCAAGGACACAGCCAATGTCATCAAGACAAAAATAAATGGAAAATTCATCTCTTGTCTCCATCACTCTGGTCATCTTTGAGACCCAGAGCTGCTGCTAGAACTCCTGTGGATCTGTTGTACTGACAGAGAACCTGAGCCAGAAGGGAACAATTTCTGGGCTGCCCTCACAAAACAAGTCAGGAGCAGAGGGGGCCTGAGCTCACCAAGGCCAGCAGGAGTGCCCCAGTCCTGTTCTCTGATGCCATTTCCAATGGTGTGGAAATGTGGGACCAGAGTCCCAGGGAGTGCTTAACTGGAAAGATCTGCAGCTGTCCTGCCCTCCACACAGCAGGAAAGTGCCCTGGCTCACACTCCTGCTCATCACACCCTCTTCTCCAGCACTTCTCACGTAATCCCTGCCTACTGCCAAAGCCAGGGACACCCTCTCCAACCCCTGGATGACCCCACACCTCATCCTTACCCCACTGTATCCCAACAACTCCTTTCCACTCAGCCCCCATCATTCTCCCTGAATCCCACAGAACTCCTTTTTCCACCTCCCATGTCCTTACTCATCATCCTGGGTGTCCCCTTACCCCTGACCCCCTTCCTGCTCTCCCACCTATCTCCTTCCCCGATCTCTCCATTCTCCCATCTTGCCTGGTCCTCCAACAGTCCCTTGGTCTGATTCATCTGCCCTGGAGCCACCAGACTCCTTTTCCCCAGTGGAACCCCTCCATGTATTACTTATCCCCTCTGGATCTCAAACAACTCCCTTCACCACATTCCCTTTCCCTGGTCTTCCCTAAACCTCCTCCTTCTCCTCTCCCTTTGCACTGCATCCTTTCCCTGCATTTCCCCAGGACTTCACTTCAATCTTCCCTAAATTCCATCATCTCCTTTCCCCATCTTCTCTGAGCATCCCTCCAATCCCCTCTGCCCTCGTTCCCCGAGTCTCCCCTGAATTCAAGAGCCCCCCACCCCGTCCATCCCTGCTGTTACCTCAATTCCACCATCTCCTTCCCCAGTCCCCCGAATCCTTCCCTGACAACTCCCCCATCTCTTTTCCTTCCATCTTCCCTGCATCCCGCCAACTCCTTCACCCTGGTCCTCCCCAGCCTCGCCCAACCTCTCCCGCCCCAATCCCCTTCCCTCCCGTCACCCCCGGACCCTGCCCAGCCCCATTCTCCCTCTGCTCTCCTCGGGCACCCCGTTACCCTCCCTCCCCAGATCCTTCCCCATCCCTCTGAGTAACCCCCCAACCCGCTCCGCGCTGGCCCTCCCCAGCCTCATCTGGAGCCGCCTCGGCCCCTTCCCCACACCGGCTCCTTCCAGCGTCCCCCTTCTCGGCCACTCCATCCCCTCTGCCCCTCCGGCCCCTCTCCTCACCGGTACAGCCGCTTGGTGTGCAGCACCTTGGCCTCCGGCTCGCCGCTCTCGCCGGCGGCCCCGCCACCCTGGCTCATGGCGCCCGCGGCGGGCCCGGCCCGGCCCCGCGGCCCCTCAGCACCGCCCGCGCCGCCGCCGCCGCCGCCCCCGGGCCCGCTCGGCCGCCATGACTGCCCCCTGTCCCTCGCTGCTCTCGCGAGATTTCCCGCGGCTGCGCCGCGCCGGGCGGGCAGGGCGGGGGCGACCTCGCCTCGCGAGAACCGAGCCGCGAGAGAGGCCCGCACTTAGTGCTGGCAACATGGCGGCGGCCGCCTCAGCCGGCCGGGCCGAGGGCCAGGGCGGGCCCGGCCCGGCGGGCCGGGGTCCCCTTGCTCGGGTCGAGGGCTGGAGCAGAGCCCCCCCCGTGGCTGTGGGGCCGGGAGCGGGGGGAACGGCGCAGGAGTCCCTCCCTGCTCTGGGATCCCGCTGTGCCTGGGGTCCCGAGGGACCGGCCAGGCGCCCGGCGGGTCCTGTGGGGCCGCGGCTCCCCCGATGGTGTCTGCAAGCTGAGCCTTCTCACCTTTTGTAAACATAACTATGCCGTCACGTAGCTTTTGTAATAAAAGTTGCTCAATAAAATAAAAATACTTGGTATTTCAAGCATTGTGTTAGGTTACGCTACATAAATGTTCTTTAGGTGGGTGGGGATGTGCATTAGACGGGTTAATGTAAATTTTACCGTATAAAAGATGTAACTTCGTGTTACCCTTGGTGCGCTTGATTTGTGGAAAACTCCACCGCGCACTCTGGGAGGATAAACAAGGACTGACTTCTCTGTCTCCTTTTTAAACTGTGTGTGTGTGTTTAGAGAGCTCTTTAACTTGGCACCCCCAGAACGGCCCGCACAGGGGTCCGGGGGTCCGGGCCTGCCGCGGGGCGCAGCGCCGGGCTCGCCCCGTCCCCTCCGCCGAGCCCCCGGGGCCGCGGCCGGGCTGGGACGGGCGCAGCGCCCGCCCCTCCGCCCGCCCCACCTGAGCCGGTTCGGCAGGTTTGAGGTGGAGAGGCGGCCGGGAGAGCGCTGGAATCCCGCAGGGTCCCGCAGAGCTGCCCCATGGCCCCCCGCCTGTGCCCGAGTGAGTGCTGCAGCCAGGGGACGTGCTGCCACGGGGGAAGCGGGGCTGGGGGCTGCGACAGGGGCTGGGGTCCGGGATCGGGCGCTGGAGGTGCGGGAGGCCCAGGGAGCTGTTCCGGCCCTGCTTCCGTGTGTGGAGCTCGGAGGAAGCCCCGAGCGCCTCCGTGCCTCAGTTTCCCCACACCTGTGGCCAGGTCAAGGCTCATGAGGGTGCAGGGATGAACGTGCTGACGGCAGTGAAGGAGCGATTTTCATTGCAGGAGACAGGTGGGACACCCGAGACGGGCCAAGAGACAGGGTTCCCCTAAAGGGTAACAACACAGGAGCTCTGCCTGTGCCTCCTGCACCCATGGAAGGGTACCCAGCAGCCCACTCCACATTAGTCTCAGCTACCAGAGACAGCAAACCTGGCCCATGCTGGCTGTAGCCACAGTTCTGGGAACCAGCTAGGTCACCTCTCCCCAAGGCTTGGCTGGTCCTGGCCCAGGAGAGAGCCGCCGAGGAGCCAGTTGTATCATCCAGGCTGTGCCCCGCCAGAACCCCCAGGATGTTTGTTCAGCAGGGGAAGCAATTCCCAGGCTGCCCCGTTTTGCAGGCAGACCTGCACCTCCAGGGTTCACCTCTGCCAGGGCCAGAGCATGGGGACACCAGGCACTGCTTTCTCCTCCTAGTGCAAGGACAGGTGGGTGGTGGGGGCTCCAGGGGTGCCAGTTTGCTCCCACTTTGTAACTGGGGCTGTGCACGTGACCGCAAACCTCTCATTTCTGATGTAAATTTATCTGTCTCCTTTCTCCCGGTCCAGGGTGAAAGCATAAAGGACAGGAACTTTGTCCCCTCTGAACACCACAAGTGCAGGCAGCAGTGTTACCAGCCCCCTGGCAGTGTGGAACTGGACACTCTCATGGCTGCTGCAGACCCTGTCCTGCCCCCCGAGGAGGTGGCTCTGCTGGAGCTGGAGAAGGTGGCCCTGGACAAGGTGCCACCAGCCCCAGATGAACACCTGGGGGACCCTGATGCCACCTTGCCATGGGACCAGAGTCAGCACAATGCCCGGGGCCAGCCGGAGCTCGTGGAGACAAAGAGGCGCTCGAGTCCTGAGGGGGGCCATGAAGACCCCGGGGAAGATGTTCCCACCTGCCCCACAGTCGAGGCTGAAGATGAGGAAGTGCCCCGGCTGCCCGTGATGGCAGCCCACGTCTTTGTGCCCATCGACCCGCAGTGCATCGAGCAAAGCCCCTTCAAGCAGAAGCCGCACCCGACCCCATGGCCCCGGGAGGAGGGCAGGGGGGATGTTCCCCCCAGTGTCCCCCCCAGTGACAGACCCAGCAGCCTCCACCACAAGCAGGTCTTCCTCCCCCTCGGCCCCTCGCGCTACCGGAACCCACTGGGCTTTGAGGGGCGCATGGCCAAGCCCCCAGCTGAGGGGTCACAGTGCCCGTGTGCCAGGGACTGTGGCACTGATAATCTCAAGGCCGTGGCCTCGGTGGCAGGGGCCCTGCTCCTCTGCCCTTGCCTCATCTATGGAGCCTACATCTTCTTGCCCTTCGATGCCCCGCTGCTGCCCACCGTCAGCTCCCGCCTGGTCTACACATTGCGCTGCGCCACCTTTGCCACCTTCCCCATCGTGCTGGGTGAGCCATGGGCTTGGGTATGAGCGCTTTGCTCCTGCTCTGGGCTGCATGAGCCCTGGGGCTGCAGGAGCAGAGCCGGGGCTGAGCTCTTTGTGGTTCTGTTGTTCCCACCAGGAGCAGCAGATGGAGTTTTTCTCCCCTGCTGATGCTCCCCAAGCCCCACCGTGGCTCCTCTGGGCACCCACTGAGCCCCTCTCTCTGTCCCTCAGGAATGATTGTCAGCGGCATCTCCCGCCTCTGCTCCTCTGCCCTGGAGCCCTTTGGAGAGCTCCACCGGGAGGTGGAGATCCACCGCACTTACGTCTCCCAGTCCGTCCACCTCTTCATCCTCTACTTCTTCAACATGGCCGTGCTGGCCACCTACCTCCCACCGGAGCTCCTCAAGCTCATCCCACTGCTCACAGGGCTCTTCGCCATCTCCCGGTAAGTGCCTCCTTCACCCCAGGCTGCTGTTGGGCTCTGTCAGTGCCAGCTAACACCATCCCTTGGAGCAAACTCCCACTCTGGCAGCACCTCACCCAGCTCACCAGAGCCAGGAAGGGTTCCTCTTCCTACAGCAGCCATGCCTGGGAAATCCTCACTGGTCAGAACCACTGAGTGCCAGCCCCATAGCATCACTTTGGCTGAGCCCGCACCCTCTGCCTTCTCCAGGTTGATTTTCTGGATGTCCTACGCCATCGGCCGCTCCTTCCGTGTCTTCGGCTTCAGCATGACCTTCCTGCCGCTGCTGGCCATGCTGCTCTGGAACCTGTATGGCATGTTCATCCTGGAGCCCGAGAACCTCCTCTCTGTGGCAGCGCCAACGCCCGAGGGCCACTCCAAGGAGAGCCGAGCTAAACTCCGGCACTGGGGCTGAGGGAGGCCGGGAGATGGGGCGCCTGGACCCTGCGAGTTTGAGCCCTCCTTCGTGCCCTGCCTCAAGAGTCCTGACAGCACAGGGGTGCTGGCAGATCCAGCTGGGCCCCTGCTCCCTGCCTGGACACAGGGAGGTTTTGCTGGGCCCCCAGAACCAGGCTGCAAACCCTGTGCACCACGAGACTCCTGCTGGAAGGTGAACGAGGCCCAGAGCAGGGCACAGTGAGCCCTCTTCCCTGGGAATGGGTGGGATTTGCTTCCCCTCCTGCTGGAGCCAGCTTTGCCCAATAAAGCTCTTACCAAGCAGCTCTGTGGTTGGTTTGCAAACGGTGAGTTCAATTCCCCACAGAATGACTCAGAGCTTCGCGTACAGGATGCAATCACCCAGCCTCAAAATTATGTTTCCAAGAGGGAAAAAATGTTTCCCCCAAACTGTCCCTTTCCCAGCCCTGCATCCCACTCCTGGGTCCCTGCATAGCCAATCTCTGTTCGTCCCTCCTCTTCCTCCTGGTGGAGGTTCAGCACGAGTTTACAAAGCAGTTGGTTGGACAGGAGGGAGGAAGCCCTCCCCAGGGAGAGCTGCAGGGAGAAGACAGGCTGGGTGACATGGCACCAGGTTTGCCACTGGCCAGGGCTAGGGATGGCCAGTCCTCCCCAGGATGGGTGCTGAGCCTCTCCTTCTGCAGACACGAATGGACCCCCTGGGAGTCGCATATTTGATGGCCTCAGTTCTCAGTCATAACCTAAAGCAGTTAAAAATCCACCCAATCCAGGAAAAGCCACTCCAGCTCCAGATCTGCCGCATGTCTGGCTTGTCCCACCTCCCATCCTGCAATGCTGGATCACAGGAACAGCCCACCCCAACCAGAGAATGGGAATCAAGGAGCTGAGGGACTGCAATGAAGCTGTGTCAGGGGAGGCATCTTGATCTGAAAGCCAGGTATCCACCAAGGAAGGCAGGAACCTCCCCTGCAATGGAAAATGTGACCCCCTTCCCTCCAAATTATTTTAACTCTGAAATCAAAGGGCTTTCAGGCAAAGATATGGGAAAAGAGATATACATACAGTTCTTTACTAGTATGTGTATGTATAACTAGGAAACAACAATGTGAAAACCACGTTCACTCTCCTGTGAAAATTTTAAAAGTTAATAAAGGGCAATAGGAGACAAGGACCATAGAGCAGAGGTTAGGGTGCATCTCAGCATGCAGCCAAGACCACACTGTTATCTTCAGGGATGCCCCTTAAATACCTTTTCCCTTCCATCAGCCTGTTGCATATTCATAGACTCTTATGCAGAGTGAACTTTTTCCCCAAATTAGTTTACATGTTCCAAAAATTGTTTCGTTTATCTCCTTGGATCCACTTTTTAGAGTATGCACATTCCTTGGTTGTGGTTTTAATCCTTTTTTATCATCACCTTCAGTTTTGGCCTCAGCCCACATTGTCTTCAGATGGTGGGTGATGCTAGTTGGCATATATGTAGCAGATATGTTCATCATGTTTTCATCGGATGTTATCCCATCCAAGCAGGCATTTTAACACAAGCATACTTATATCAGCTATTTCATTAGTATGTCTAAGCTTAATTAACAACAGAAATAAAAACTATATGTTTATAGCAAAGTTATTTTAACACCACACATATAAAATCCATTTTAACATTTGCAAAAAGCCGATATTAGAATATGTATCTATAACAAACAAGTGGCAGCAAAACCAGACAAAACCAAAAAACCCCATAAAGTCTCTTTGTTAAAAACCAGGACCACACTCCTCGTACTAAAAGTGATTTCAGCATTTATTATAAAAAAGAAAGGCCTAAAGCAAGGTGGCCTGTGGGCCGAGCAGGAGCATTCCAGTTGAGGATGCTGCAGCGCTGGCACTGGGGTTTCTTGAGCAGCAATGTCCCTGATGTTCCAGGTGGAGCGGCACAGATTCAGTGGGTCAGATGCCCTTTTTATCCTGTTTTTGTCCCTTTGGATTGCTTTCTGTTGGGATCCTGCATTTCCATGAAGATTTAAGATGCTTGATTGGCCCTTACAGTTCTGTCCAGGCTGGCTCGTTTCGCTTGGGGGGTGGTGCACTTTACTTAGGAGTAATAAAGTACATTGAGTACCGTATTTCTTATAACTACCCTTTTAACCCCTTTTACAATATAATAACCAAATAACAGCACACGCTTAACAATTACCAACTATTTTCCAACACTTTCTAACCTGTTTTTGACATGTCCTCTCTCGAACTTTCCCCTTTGGTGCGGTTCCGGGCACAGCCGGCAGGGGCGCCGGCGGCTTCCGGCGGGTGCGCTGATTCCCCCGCGGCTGCAGGGGGCGCTGTGGCGCGGGCTCGGCCGAGGCGGGCGGGCTCAGGGGTTGCCGGGCGACCGCGCTGAGGGGACACAGACCGCCCCCACCGCCAAACGGCCGGGAAACAAAGAAAGAATTAAAGAATTGCAGTGCAGGAAACCGGAGCGGATAGCGCACAGGAGTGGCCGCGGCAACACGCGGGTGGAGCTGGTCCCGGTGTTTCAGCTCCACACGCGCTGGTTCTGAGCTCCCTGCAGTCAGGCCTGTCAGGAAAATTAATCCACAAACACGCGAGGTTTATGTCCAAATAGGAGACAGAGGAGTCCTGTAACTTTAGTCGAATAAAGGGAGAGGTCATGGGCGTGTTCCATGGGGTCTCTCACATTTTTGGAGGACGCAGCCTCCTTTTTATCCTAATTTCCCGGCCGCTTTCCTTCTCTCTTTCCTCATTGCCTGAGGTACTTGTGAGGTACAGACTTCCTGGAATGCCTGATACCTAAGACCCCCTTCTAATGTAAATCCCCCCGCCTCTTTGTCTTTTCCTTGTATCAATCAGTGGAATTCCTATGGCATTAATAGTTTTTCCCATCGTTTCTTTCATCTCTCAGTATCCAATTTTATTTATCAGCAGACCCACAGTTTGTGAGGACAAATGCCTCGTTCCTTTCAGGCCGCAGGGAAACAGGCAAACTGCTCCTTACGAACCCAAAATCCCGGCCAAACCTCCGGGGTAGCCCCTTCCCTTTTTTTTTCCTGGACCATTTCAATGGAATGTTGCGACCCAGCGACACCTTTTGTTTGTTAATTGCCCCATTTGTCTCTCAGGCAACGCCGCTGCCCCCCATTGCCTTTCCATTTCTGGCCCATCCAGTTCTGCGTTAATTGCGGGGACTGAGGGCAGAGCTCCAGCCCCTTTTGCCCTTTCACGGTATCAGTGCCCAGGAAAGCTTCCACCTGTGCACATTTTTCCCTCTCAAATCACTCTGCCACACTGAATCGTTAAAACCGAAAATCGCGGACAAAGGCTCTCTAACTAGTCAAAGTTAGAAAATGAGACGTTTATTATGCACGGACGGGGTCGTTCCTGAAATGCGTGACCGCACCGCACAAGGATTTTTGCCTTCCATTTATTTCCCAAAATTATACATACGCACAACCCCAGCACCGCCCATCCCCGCTCTGTATTAAAATGAGGTTATTAGTCCTTCACGCGTGCGCAGTTCTTCTCTTTAATTGGGTCGGTGGTCTCGAATTGGGTCAGCGGTCCCAGGGATGAAGTCAGGAGGGTTTTTGTCAGATCTCTGTGACCCTCTGGCACGATCCAAGGCCTTTGTGATGGATTAACAGAGTCCAGGTGCTGAGCATTGCTCTACTGGTTTCAGTATGTTCCTATAATGCTTGCTCCACTTCTTTCTACAAATGAGCTCATAATATAACAATTAGCTTTAGCTTAATCATCTAATAATCATTAACTTATCGTTGGTGTATTTAACTTCAATATGAATTGGTTCTAAGCCTCAGATAAAATTTTTTAAATCGTGATTCACTACAACAAGGCTTTGTCTTCCCCTCTCACAGTTACTGATCCCCTCCAGCTCCCAGGGTGCCAGCAGCTGGCAGACAGGAAAGAAAATACAGGGAAGATGTAGATTGGATGCATTAACCTCTGACAGCCAGCACGAGGAAGGTGCTTTGCAGAGAAAGTCGTGTCTCTTTATAAAAAGCTCTGAGTTTCTCAGGCCCAGGACAGGTGGCTGTGTCACTGATTGGAGACTGGGAACAGGCTGCCCTGGCTGCAGCAAATCCTGTGGAAAGATGGGGTGGGAGACAAGTCCAGCCTATGGCTGGGTGGCCTCAGTGGTCAACAGGTAACGAACCTCTGGGTTGTTTCAATAATCAGAATCTTGGAGAAGCTTTGTCTGGGAAAGGAGCAGGGAAAAGATGAAAGTAAGGGAGGGAGTAGGAGAAAGTGTTAAGGGGGTCTGGGTCTTATTTGGGGTTTTTTAGTTATTTTATATTTTTTAAAGGCAGGCACAGGCATGCTGCGTGCAGCATCACTAAAAGAAGTATTGATGATGATGTTGATGTCATATTGGACTCTTATGACACTAATGTAATTTTATATATTGGGTTTGGTTATGTGGAGGAGCAGCTGATTCTACCCTTTTCCAGTCTGCTCTTTCCCATCTCCTGACTTTTCTTCCTGGGATGAAATACAGCAGTGTTCCTTAACATCCAGCTCCCAGAGCCAGCAATGTGTCCCACACTGTGGTTCTACGGCCTCTCAAGGCTGGGTACTTCACCTCTGCCACCATCACGTACCTGGCACAGGAGGGTGCCCAGGTGGTGGTAAGTGCCTGATTTCTGGGATCCCTGCTGACACACCTGCCCGCGCTGCCAGAGCTGCGTGGTCGAGGTGATGCCTGTCCGTGTTGCTGTCACCCTGCCCAGTTCTGGAGCGAGCAGGAAAGGTGGCAAAGCCTGTCTTTTCCCTGCCTTTTCCAGGTTGGCTTCACCAGTGCTCCCGGGCAGGGAGGAATCCTGGCTCAGCGTGACTTCGACAGGAGGTTCTCCCCTCACTTTGTGAGTACCTTTCAACTGACAGTGGAAAAGTGCACCACGGCAGCTGCAGCTCAGCGTGGCGGCTTCCTGCTCACCCAGGCCTGGCAGGCAGAGCAGGTGAGTGCCCCAGGCACAGGTGACGTGCTCCCCTGCCACCGTCCCTGTCCCCAGACTGGCAAAGGGGCAGAGACCCTGGATGTGGGGGGTCTGCAGGACCCTGGAGCGGTGCTGGCAGAGCCAAAGGCACAGCCAAGGGATTCCATAGCTGCCCCTGAGGGAAGCCCAGCACTGTCCCCTATTTGGGCAGGATGCTCTGAGGGCCAAGAGGAACCAAGAGGTCGCAGACCGGGAATGGCGGCGGCAGGAGCTGGAGAAGGCACGGAAGAAGGCCGAGCTGGAGCAGCAGCTGAAGCAGGATCAGCTGGAGCAGGTGGCCCAGAAGGAGCAGTACCTGGCCATGCAGGTGCAGCAAGACCGCCAGGAATTCCAGAGGGTGCTCAGGTGAGGCACACGGGACCAAGGGATGGCTGAGGCAGTGGCCAAGTGGCGCCCAGTTCCAGCTGGCGACTCTGGGGGCTCCAGTGCCAGCCCAGGTGCTGTGCCAGGTGTGGGGGGGCTGTGGCAGGGTCCCTGAGCCAGCCCAGCTCCTCCACAGGGCCCATCAGGAGCAGCTGGAGCTGGAGAAGCTGGAGCAGGAGCAGAGGGCCGGCCTGCAGCATGTCCTGGCCAGCGAGCTCCAGTGGCAGATCCAGGAGCTCTGGCAGCAGTGGGAGCAGTGGGCTCAGCAGGCTCCTCATCAAGGAGGGCCATGGTTGGGGCAGGAGGTCTGGCAGCACAGCCAGTGCCTCACCCAGCTCAGGCAGCAGGACCTGCAGGAGTTCAGGTCAGTAGCTGCCAGCGCTGCTTCTCTGGGCTCCATGGCATCCCATCCTGGGCCGCCTCTCAGGTGCCCTTGCATCCTCAGCAAGCCTGCTGAGGGGCCGTGGACACAGAGCCATTGGGATCCTGATGCGTTCTTTCCTCTGCCAAGCCACAGGAATTCCCAAGTACTGTGCCCAAGTGAAACACAGAGTGGAGGGCCTGGAGCTGAGCCAGCACAGCCCCAACAGGAACGAGCTCCAATTTCCCAGTGATTTGAGTGTTCAGTTTCATTTACTGATGTTTCCAATAACAGATGTTTCTGGAGCAGACAGTGTTTTCCATTCTTCCCTCGCCTCAGGGCTGTGAGGAAGGAGCCAGAAGGACAGGGCAGAGTTGGAGAAGCACTGAGGCTCTTTGTCCCACCTGCCCTACTCTGGGGACAGAGGTTGTCCCTTGCCCTGTCCCTTGTTTATCCCCAGTGGGATGGATTTCTTGGGGGAGGCTGTGTGCCCCCAGCCCAGGGTAGGGTCCTGACCAGCCGGGCTGTTCCACATCCCCAGCCCCACCTCGTTATTGCACTGTCACCTCTGGACCTTTCTGGGGAAAAGCAAAAGGACCAGAGCTTCTGTTTCCCCTGGCTAGCTGGTGACAAGAGAGGGGGGCGGCAGATTCCCCCTGGAGCTCCGTTGAATCCCAGGTGTCAGGTGTTTCGGCACATTATAAAACACAGGGAAGCACACAGGCCCCAGGGCCTTTATTTGATGGTAAACTTCCCCTTTTCCTCTCTCGGGACCCCGATAAAGGGGCAAACAAGAACTTATATGTGTGGGCAGGTCTCGGGGGAAGGTACAATCTTCAACAAATCAGGAGAATTGGGAGTAAAAAACCAGGCAGGGATCACAATGTATGAACCAATAAAATTCCAAGGGAAAAAAACCAGTTTCAATAAACTGCTAAAGTTTGGAGAAATAGAAACTATAAACTAGCTGACGAAATAACTGGGAAAAGGTGGAGACAAAAGGAAAACAGTATAAAGAACACTACCAAATTACAAATCAAACCATAAACCCACTAATAAAACAAAAAGCACGACACAACAGACCAGAGCATGATGCAAACATGTCAAATCCACAGTACTGGTACTAGTGGCTTCAGAGGGCCTTGTGAGAGATGCTACTCACTTCCAAAAATTTAGAAATTTATTAAACTTTATCAAAAATACAACAGAAGACTGAATAGAGAAAACATTACAGAGCTGGGAGCAAAGGATTTTTCCTACTATGTGCTCACCCACACAATGAAGATTTTGCCTTTTAACCCTTTTGCCCCTCCCAGAGTTCTGTCCATTGACTCCTTCCCTGTCCAGTGGTGGAGTTTACTTCCACAATCCTGATTGGAGGTCAGATGTCACCACGGTGACAAGTGTACCCTCCCAAATGTCCCAAACCCAAATCCTTGATAACAACACAAGGGGTAAAACATAACTGTAAATCTATAACACTTTTCTTAACATTTATACATTATATTTGCCTTTTAATTGTGAGAGTCAGTCATTGCATTACTTGTCTATCACAGCCTGAAGCCATGGGGTCCCACAGGAGCAGCTCAGATTAATTTTTATCCATGCACCACAGTGTCACCCCTCGTAGACACATTCATTTCTGCTTCTCCCTCTCTCCTCCCCCTCTGCTACGCGTGAGCAGCACAGAAATACTTGGATACACACTTCCATCCACAGGGATTGCACACAGAGCTGGCACATAACAAACACAGCATTTTTCACACCCAGCTTGCCCAGTGACATTCTAAAACAGGAATTCACAGGTAAGGCTTGTACTGCACACCAACCTACAGCATCCCAAGGGCCCCTGTGATTCTTTTCAATCGGCTCACTCCCCATGGGAGAAACAATGCTCACTTTTAAAATTTCAAAGGTTTATTAAACCTTAACAAAACACAACAAAAGACTGAATAAGGAAAAGATTACAGCGCTGGGAGCTTTTTATATGTCTGGAGCCTCCAAAAATCTGTCTGTCAGCTCCTTGTTTGTGATCCATTGGTGCAGATCACTTTCTTACATCTTGATTGGAGGTCAGTGTTGCCATAGTAACAGGCCTGCCCTCCTCCCAAATGCCCTGGCTACCAAGGCAGTCCAGTGACAATATTATATTATAAAAGAAATATTATAAAGAAATGCTGCCAGTACTATGCAACCAGCAATGCATGTCCTTGCCTAAAGCATCTGCTTCACAAAATTGGCTGTGAAGGTATCAGGAGTTTTTGTTTGGTTTTTTTTTGTTGTTTGGTTTGGTTTCTTTAAGCACAATGTCCCCTGTAATTAACCAGTGAGGTGGAGTTGTTTTAACAAATCGCTGACTTGAAACAGCTGATATTTTTCAAATGAGAGAGTTTATTTAGAACAAATTTTAATGTAAAGCGATGCTGAAGAAATTTAATTAATAATTTAATTTATCAATTAATATTTTAAATAAAATTATTAGGATGAGAAAATATAAAATAATTTTCATATTGGCAGCTAAGTCAGAGTAATAGTAGATAAAAGTGGAAACTTCAATGCAAAATTGTTCTAAATTATTGTCTTGATTTGAAAGACAGGTGTCTGCCAAGGAAGGCATGAACCTCCTTTGGAATGCAGAATATGACTCCTGTCAGGAAAATGAATCCACGAACATCAGAGGTTTATGTCCAGAAAGGAGACAGAGGAGTCCTTTTACTTTATTTAAATAAAAGGAGAGGCCATGGGGCATTTCCCTGGGGTCTCCCAAATTTCTGGAGGATGCAGCCTCCTTTTTATCCTAATTTCCCTCTCTCTTTCCCCATTTCTGAGGTACTTGAGAGGTACAGACTTCCTGCAATGTCTGATACCAAAGATTGCCCTCTAATGTATAACCCTCCCTTTTAATTCTTATGGAATTTAGGGTTTTCCCCCATTGTTTCTTTCATCTTTCAAAATCCAATTTCATTTATCAGCCAACCTACAGCTTATTTGTAAAGGCAAATCTCTTTTTCCATTCATCAATCGGTGGAATCCTTCCCATAGTTTCTTTTATCTCTCAGTGCTAGTTTTATCTGCCAGCAGACCTACAGCTTGTTTGTAAAGACAAATCAGTCATTCCTCTCACCCCCTTCCCTCCAAATTATTATAACTTTGAAATCAAAGGATTTTCAGGCAAAGATACGGGAAAAGGAATAACAGTTTTTTACTAGTATGTATGTGAATAACAAGGCAAACAAACAACAGCAGTGTTACAGATGGGTAATGCAATGGTTGGGTCTCACAATTAAGAGATGAATATTATGTATATGTTAAAAGAAATTTTTTTGATGTATTATTGTGATATTGATGTTTTAGTGTGTGATGTTCTTCCCAAAGTCCTCTTTCCCCCTGCCCTTTGTGTTGGTGTCACGGGATGTCCTCGGTAGCCAGGGCGTTTGAGGGGAGGGCAGGCTTCTTACTGTGGCAACACCTGACCTCCAATCAAGATGTAAGAAAGTGATCTCCACCAATGGATGGTGAAGAAGAGTTCACTGACAGACTTTGGGAGGGGCCAGGGTTACCTGATAAAACACCAAAGGTGTAAAAGGTAGAGCAGCCGTTTATTGAATGGGCACATGGCAGTTTAATTCCCAGTGCTGTATTTTGAATTATTCAGTCCTTTGTTGTATTTTGTTAAGGTTTAATAAACCTTGGAAACGTTTAAAAGCGAGCTTCGTTTCTCACAGCAGCAACAACAAAGAGAAAGACCAAACCAGAAAACCCTGTGAAGTCTGTTCCTGCTGGGGTGCAGTTCCAGGCACAGCGGCGCGGGTGGCTCCGGGCGGGCAGGGCGGGCACCGTGGTGCCTTGGGGTGGAAATGGGCATCACCATTTCATTTCCAGGTGTGTTCCATTCCTGTCTGTGGGGCACTTATCTTCATTGGGCAGTTCTCTTTATCTCTTCCACAAATATCCTCCCTTGGGGAGATAGCTTCTGTTTATGAGCCATTGAGTCTCACTGCATGACTGATAAAATTACATCGTCCCATTGGGAGATGCTCCGCCCAGAGGGAGGAGCCAAGCATTCCTACCTGGATATAATCCGATGTCTGGAACACCACAGCAGCTTTTGCCTGTTGGATTCCCAGAGGAGCAGCTTTCTTCTCTGCTGCATTCCCAGAGGAAGACCAGGCCCATCTACACCACCCCTGGACCTTCAGAGGAAAACTCCACCCTTCCACAGGATCACTGCTCCAAGAGAGCCACAGCTGGCACTGCAGGAGGACTGCGTCCCACTGAGTGGGACTGCTGCCAGCACTCTGACTCACAGGGTGTCAGGTCATATTCTGACTCTGTCAGTAGTTTTTTGTTTGTTTGTACTGCTACGTTTGTATTTTTAATTTTCCTAGTAAGGAACTGTTATTCCTGTTCCCATATCTTTGCCTGAGAACCTTTTAATTTCAAAATTATAACAATTTGGAGGGAGGGGGTTTACATTTTCCATTTCAGGGGATGTTCCTACCTTCCTTAAGCAGACACCTGTCTTTTCAAGCCAAGACAAGGGGGTTTGAATTTCCCAGGCTTGGATAGCGGATTGGTTGGGATCCCTGCACTGCCCAGCTCTCTGGCCAGTGATGTGCCCACATTTAGGATTGAATCAGGTTGGCTGAGGTCTCTGGGTTTGAATCTAACTTATCCCTGCCTTATCTGGGACTTGTTTTACTTCTAGGCTAGTTGAGTTTGGGGGTCCAGTGTGCTATTTTCGGGGTCCCTGGATGGAGAAGAAGGAATGAATCTGACTCCATGTTCTTAGAAGGCTAATTTATTATTTTATGATATTATGTCATATTAAAGAATGCTATACCAAAACTATACTAAAGAATAGAGAAAGGATACAGACAGAAGGCTACAAAGAATGATAATGAAAACTTGTGACTCCTTCCAGAGACCCAACACAGCTGGCCCATAATTGGCCAATAAGTAAAACCAATTCACATGCAACCAATGAAACAATCACTTACCACATTCCAAAGCAGCAAAACAGAGGAGAAGTAAATCAGATAATTATTGTTTACATTTTTTTCTGAGGCTTCTCAGTTTCCCAGGAGAAGAAATCCTGGTGAAGGGTTTTTTCAGAAAATATGGCAGTGACAGTCCCATATGGCCAAATTTATCTGGCAGCTACAAGCCAACTGCAACCGTGGCAGACAGCTCTGCTTGTCAAATCTGCTTTCCTTTTATGACACAGTAACCCACCTTGCTAATCAAGGGAAGCCAGTTGATGCAATCTTTTTGGATTTCAGCAAAACTTTTGATACCATCTCTCCTTCTGGACAAACTGTCCAGGACACTGGACAAACACATCATGTGTGTCAGCAACTGGCTCACGTGCCAGCACAAAGGGTGGCAGTGAATGGTGTGACTTCAGACTGGCAACCAGGCACTAGTGGGGTTCCAGGACTCTGTCTTAAGCCCAGCACTCTTGAACATCTTCATTAAGGACTTGGATGCAGGGCAGGAAGGGACACTCAGGCAATTTGCAGATGATACAAAACAGGGAGGAGCTGTCCACTCCCAGAAAAGCAGAGAGGCCTGGACAAATTAGAGGGCTGAGTTATCACCAACTGTATGAAATTTAACAAGGGCAAGTGTCAGATCCCACACCTGGAACCCCACTTGTGTGTATAGGCTGGGGAACGAGAGGCTGGAGAGCAGCTGCAGAAAGGGACCTGGGGCTCCTGGTCCCTGGCAGGTTTTTCTGAACCGTGAGGGTGAGGCCTCCCACAACATGGCAGATGGAGGCTGTTATGTATATGTAATTCTTGCTGTTTAGAATATAAAAATAAATACAGGTTACAATGTTTAGAAAAAATATATAAGGATGATTTAAACTCACATACAGAGTCTGAGGAATTCTACATGCTGTAGATAGACCACATACCATTACAAAGATGGCAGGAAGGGAACTATTTACAATCAAAAAGGCCTAGGGGGTGGAGACCAACTACACCTAAAAAATTATTACTTGAGGTCAAGATAGTGGGAGCCATCAAAAGAATCCTGTAATCTGTAACCTCATCACTGCCTGCCCAGAACTGTATTGTCAAACACAACCCAGAGGAAGGGGACAGCATGAATATGTCTGACCAGCGCTCATCGATGGCCAGGAACTGTATCCTTCAGTCCAGCTCGAAGAAAGGAAACAACATGAATATGATTGACTGTGAAAAGAACAAGAGGAGACCCTGCCTTGAGCCAGAAAAACAGGATAAAACCAGACTGTACCAGACCATAGTTGTGAACACAGGGGGGTCTGATGCACTAGAGATCGGACCACGGTTCACCCAGCGTTGGATCCCGGGGTCAACGCTGTCCTTTTTTTTGTGGCTTTCGAAATTACCTATCGGTCGTGCAACAAATTCTATTTTAATTTTTTTGTTAAATTGACCTAATTGATTTTTATTCATAACAGAGGCGGCAGTCTCTGCTTCACTGGGGGAGACCCGTTTCCAGGACTGGGAGCAGAAACTGGAACAGCAAAGGCAAATCCAAACAGAGATTAAACACAGCAAGGATGGGCAGAGCAGCCCCCGGCCAGGCCTATGAGGGGAGCCCAGATGGTGGCATGTGTCATTCACATCCTCTTTCAACAGAGAGAGACATAATTCTCTCCCTCCCAGGATTTTTCCTGGGGAAGGCAGTGAGAAAGCTCAGAGAGAGGAGAGAAAACAATTCGTATCTCTACTTGCTGCTCCTGTTGTTTGACACAGGTGGAATGTGTTATGGAGATTGTTTACCAAAGAGGAGTTTGTTAATTGGACTCTGCTGATGGTTGTTTGGACTGATTGACCAGTTGGATCAAAGCTGTGTCGTGACTGTCTGTAAGGGTCACGGGTTTTTCTTTAGTGTGAAAAACGCCAATCACTTGTTTTTAAAATGTCAAAAGTTTAATAGTAATAAAATTATTATAAAAATAGCAATATAATTAGAGTAATAAAAATTTGGACGATTTGGATTAGCACAATATGAGACAATAAAAACAAAGAGTTATGGACAGTCCAGGTACCTCTTTCTGGGCAAAATAAGCCCAAAAAAGTACACACTGTTAACAGAGGATTAATCCTTAAAAACAATAGCCTGTTGCATATTCATACACCTCATACATGATGCATAAATTCCATTCAAACAAAGGATTTTGTCTGGTCATTGTCAGCTTCTTCCTTTTAATCCTAACGAGTCTTCAGAGCTGAGCGAGGCAGAAAGAAGTTCGTTTCTTCTGATAATGGAGCAATAAATTCTCTTTCTCCGAAAGATTTAGGTGTCCTGTGACTGCTATCTGGTACCTAATTCCTTTCTTAAAGAAAAAGCTCACATACATAGTTTCTATTTTAACATTATGTTATAACCTAAAACTATATTTAACACACTACTTAAGAAATTTAATACAGCGTGACTTTCTAACATAACACATATAATATTAATTTTAATATTTGCAAAAAGCCAATCACAAAATACGCATTTTTCACATTTAGTAGTATTGTACAGTTTAGTATAGAGTATAGTATTAGTATAGTATGTAATGTAGTATAGTATAGCTTAATAAAGCACTTGTTCAGCCTTCTGAATCATGGAGTCAGAGCAGGTTTTTCCCTGGCTGGGGGTGCCCAGCATCCATGGTGGCAAGGCAGGAGCCCAGCTCTGCCCTCGCCCTCTGCCCAGGGACTCATGGAGCTCTGGGACGGGGCACGGGCCCCTCCCAAAATGTGGGGAAACGGCATGAAAACCCAAGAGCTGCCCCTGTGGCTCCGGCCTGCGCCACCCTGGTTAAACACCCACACCTCCCAGTTAAGCTCGGCTGTGGAGACTCCTGTATTCCTCTCCCCGGGCATCAAAGACCCCCTTCTTCATCCCCCAGGGCAGCACAGGCTCCTGCCACCTTTTGCCAGGACAAAGGAGACAGACCCTCATCTTCACTCCCACGGCAGCATAGACCCCTGCTTCATCCCCCAGAGCAGCAGAGACCCCACCTTCATCTCCCAGGAGAGCAGAAAACCCATCATGAAGTGCCCAGGGCAGAAGAGACCCCTTATTTTTATGCACCAGGACAGGAGATACTCTCACCTGCACCATCCTTTCACCCTCAGTTCAGTGGAGGCTCCCACCTCCATCCTGCAGGGTAGCAGAGACCCTCAACTTCATTTTCCAGGATAAGGGAGACCCCATCTTCCTCCCTTAAGAAAGCAGTTCCCCTCTCCTCCTGCATTTTCCACCCAGGGCAGGAGGAAACCCCCTCCTCCATTCCCCAGAGGAGTGAAGAACATTCACCATCCTGTCCTCCAGAGACCCCCCCCTTTCCCTCTCTGTGTCTTGGATACACTGCAAGTCCAGCAGAGACCCCCCCACCACTTCCATCCTCCAGTGCAGCTGCTGCAGCAGAGACCCCTGCAGCAGCTGCTGACAGAGATGCTTCCCTGGGGCCCCTGATGTCCCCAGGTCTTTCCTGGCATCCTGCCTACCCTCTGCAGCCTCATCAAACCCTAACCCTAACTTGCTCCCAGAGCCTTATGGATTCTTTCCTCTGCAGAGCCTCTGAAATTCCTGAGGATTCCTGTGCCCAGAATTCCTGTGCCCAGGTGCAGCAGAGGGTCCGGGGCTGAGTGTAGCACCCAGCTGGGCTGATCCCCAGCAGGAGCTGAGTTGCAATTCACCACAATTTTGGGTTTCCATTTCTTTATGACTTTTAACAGACATCATTGGAACAGTGTTTTCCACCCTTCCCTCGCCTCAGGGCTGTGAGACAGGAGCTAACCCAGGGCTGGAGGAGCCCTGAGTCTCCTTGTCCCACCTGCCCCACTCTGGGGACAGAGGTTGTCCCTTGCCATGTCCTCAGATCTGCTGGGACAGAGCTGTGTCCTTGGGGGTCCTCGTGGGCTGGGCAGGATCTTCCCCACCCACAGCCCCACCAGTGCCACCTTACCCCTGTGGTGTCACCTCTGACCCTGTGGCTGATCCTTCCTCAGGGACAAAGCAAAGGGATGTAGAGCATAAGGCATGTCACATCCATGGGGATGGGGACCAGCAGCTTCAGAGGGCCTGAAGTCACAGGATCCCACAGAGTGGCTCTGATTAATCCCAGCTGTTAGAGCAGCTGAAAAACAAAGAGAACAGGGAAGGGTGAGGCTGGCCACGGCAGGGGACAGTGCAGGGACACTGCTGCTTCAGAGGGGGGAGAGGGAGGACAGCATTATGTGGTGCTCTTACCCCTCTTCTCCTCTTAATGCCTCCTGCTCCATCCCCTGTGTGACTGCATGGTGAGAGAGCCAGGCACTGCAGGGCTGTGTGTCCCTCTGGGGGATGGATCTGCCACCTCAGAGCCAGGGAGGACAGCAGTTTTTGGCCCTTTGGTGGGGTTTGGCTCAGGGAAGAGCAGCAGAGTCATTGGGGGTCATCCTGGAACCTTCTGGAAGCGCTGCATGGTGCTCTGGGGCAGAGCTGGGGCATGAACGTGGCCATGGCCATTGCACCAGAGCAGGGACACAGCCTGGAGCAGGGGTACAGCACAGAGAGGGGGTCACAGCATGGGCTGGGGGGGTGAGGGGGTGTCACAGCCCACAGTGGGGGCTTTGTCCCTCAAGGGACACAGGCATGGACAATGTCCCTGGGTGAGGCTTCCTGTCGAGGTCTCTGAGGTCGAGATGACCCTGAGGTGTCAGAAAGTCTCTTTTTCCCAGCCCAGGATCGAAGAAGGGGTCGGGATTCCTCGGCTCTGCTTTTCAAGGTTGTTTATTTTCTCTTATCTAATACATTCTTTCTCTGACCCTCTGAGGTCTGTCTGGCAGGTCAGTCCGTGGCACACTGACTGCTCTTGGGGTGGGGTTAACATTTTATAATAAGAACTATGTGTACTTTATTTACAATAATTTCCCAATACCTATCACCTATGTTAGACAGCCCGTCCCTACTCTAAACCAATCTAAAAGTGCCACCATCACACAGAAGATGGAGGCTAAGAAGAAACAGGAGGAAGGACGGGACACACCCAGATTCCTCCATCTTGCCTCCTGAACCCCCATTTTAAAACACCAAAATTCTACTTTTTCACCCTGTGACAAATTAACTATCATTCTACTTAAACACTCATGGCTTGTAAATCTTCACTCAAAGCTGGTAATTTTTTCCATGGGCTAAAATCAAAGGCACAGTGTCTTTGACTCCGTGCCAAGGTCTCTGAGCCCCCTGCCAGGGTCTCGAGCCATCCAGGGCAGTCAGAGGAATGTCCTGGGTTCTGACAGCTTCCCACAGGGCTGAGCCCCCCCAGCCCTGGCTGCCACATGTCCCTGTTCCAACTGCTCCATCCAGTGCCATGTCCTTGTCCCAACTCCTCCAAATGCTGCCCTGTCTCAGTCCCAGCCCCATCCCCTGCCGGTGTCCCTGAACCAACTCTTCCATCTACTGACAGGGGTCCCTATCCCAGCTCCTCCATTCATCCTGTGTCCCTGTCCTGTGTCCCTGTCCCATCTGAGCGTGGCCCTGCTGCTGTCCCTGCTGCTGTCCCTGTTGCAGCATGTCCCTGTGCAGTGACAGTGGGCTCGGTGGTGCCATGGTCATGCAGCAGCCTCTGTGTCCACGTGCCTGCTGGCCAGAGGGGCAGCTCTGGAGGGGGATCTGCTGCCTTTAAGCCCATAGTCCAACCACACCTTTAAGCAATTGCCCCAGTTCTGCTCCAAGCCCAGAAGCTTTTCAGAATCTGTGTGACCAAGCTGACGCCTCCGGGCAGCCCCAGTGCCCAGGCTGCTCCTGCCCTGCTGGTCCCAGGAACTTTTACCCACCTGGCACAGCCCTCACACTGGGTCAGCTGCCAGCAGCTCCAAGGCTGACACCCTCCCTGCTCAGGATGTCCTGGCGTGCCCCCTGTCCCCCTGCCCATGGATGGGTGCTGGAGTGGGAGAGGAGCAGGTGAGCAGGCAGAGCATCCACACACAGCTGAGGCACACCCTGCCTGATCTTCTGAGCCCCCCAGGGTTCTGCCTGCCAGGGATCCCCTAAACTGCCTCATTTCACCCCATGGACCAACCAGTTCCCTCCCTTGCCATACTACCAGGACCAAAGTCTGCTTTTATTATTTATATTTGGCTGGGTGAGGGTGGTACCACTTTTCCCACCTGTCCCGGGCCCTGGGGGGCCATGGGGTCCCCCCATCTCAATGGCCATAGTGGAGGGGCACCCTCTATGCCCCAATTAACAGAGCCTCTTCTTTCCAGGCCATGATCCAGGCAGGGCAGGGCTGGGGGCTCCTGCCAGGGTGTGAGGGGGTCTCCGGGGCAGAAGGGTGAACCCCACGCTGGGCTGTGGAGATGCAGCTGCCTCACACTGGAGCAGGGCAGCAGCAGCCAGGGGAGGGGATGGAGGGGTGCAGGAGGGTCACTGGTGACTCCCTGCTGGCCCCGGGGGGGCTGGGGGGGTTTGGGCAAGGGGGACGTGGCTTGGGACACACGTGTGCCACACGTGCACAGCAGTGTCCGTGAGCCAGGCTGTGTCTGGGGTGCAGTGTGGGCACGGCTGCTCTGCCTGCTGTGTGTTTCATCCCTGCCACCAGGAATAACAAAGAAAACCCCCAGCAGCACTTCTGGGACTCTCACAGTTGAATGTCTCAAATTGCTTTTCAAAATTGTGTAATGTCTCGCAATGGGCTGTCAGAAGTCAAATGAACTACATTCAGGCTTGTTTTACAGCCTAAGGAAAATCAAATAAACTCCATTTTCCCAGCCTAGACACAGGAAGACCATTTACCCAGGTGATCAAAGACCAAAGTCTGGGAAAAATTGGGGAAAAGTGCATCTCTCTTGGCTGCTCTTACACACCACTGTCAACAGATCAAAAATCCAGTGAACTTGACAGCTGCCCAGCTGAGTGAACAGCAAACAATCTGGGAATACAGGGCTAGGACCAGAGAAAAGTGCAACCAAAGGGCATGGGAGAGGAAGAGGGAGAAAAAGCATAAGCTGGGGGGAAGAACACTTGAGGACAGGAGCATTGCATCTCTGGAAAAAGGAAAAGAGTATGTGACTTTATCCCAAAAAAATGGGCTTTGCTGGAGGGAGGAGTGTGGAAGGACAGTAACTGCAAGACTAAAGAAGGAAAATAAGAATTGTTTGACACAATCACTGCTCAGGTTCCTTATTTATGCCTCACTGGCTCAAAGCTTTTGACTAACTTCCCTTCTGTAAGTGGTTTTCACACCAAGAAGACCTCTGTGATCTACTGCACCTGAAGTTTATACTGATACAAGATTCCAAGGGATGGTGTGGCAATGCAAGGACAGCAAGTGACAGAGGGATGAGAAGGTAAATCTTCATGTCCTGTTCACAGATGCCTGGCACAGGGAGCTGAACTGCAAACCCACCCTAAAGCTGGGGGAAAAGGGAGCAATCTTCCCCCAAAACCACCAAAGGGAGAAAGCTCATGCTCTGAACTCTTAGCCAATGACAGGCAACAGAACCAGGCACAATTAACTCTCTCTCTGCTGAAACGTGGACACCCTGACCAGAATTAGGCACTTGATATGAGCCTGAAATACAGCAGAGAAGATTTCTATCAATTGCTTAGGACTTAAAAAACCTATGCTTAAAAATCATATATCAAACCACTGTTTCTCTTTTTGGTAATCAAACTGTCACTGTGTCATGCTGCATTGCCTCCATAATGCCTTGCTTTGTATAAAATTAGAGACAGGAGTCTGTGACTATATTCATAGTTCCTGAACATCTTTAATTTATATTGCCAGGTGCTGAGGCCAGTTGGCACAGAACAACTTGCTCAGCAGCTTTATCAGCTTCAAAAACTACATCTAATTCACTGCTGGGAAGTGCTCCCAGGACACCTTCACTTGAAAACTTTGTCTGGAAGTTATTTGCAAGAGCACTTCTTGGCACAGAGCGAGTGCAGCAGGACCTGCCCCTGGTCAGGTGAGGAGGGGCCGTGCTGCTCACGGCTTGTGTGAGAGCTGCCACTGCTCCAGTGTCACAGCAAAGCTCAGAATTGCTGCTGTAATTCCATTTTTCTTGGCCTTTCTATCCAAGTGTCTCATTTCTCACATTTCTGAGACCTCTCGGAGTCAGCTTACAGCTACAGGAATTGCAGAGGGAATTTTCTGTGGAAAACTTAAAGAGAAAGCCAACACTGTCCTGGGCTCATCCCCAGCAGCGTGGGCAGCGTGTGATGGGGGGGATTCTGCCCCTCTGCTCTGCTGAGACCCTCCCCTGCAGAGCTCCCTCCAGCTCTGGGGTCCCAGCACAGGGAGGACAAGGAGCTGCTGGAGTGAGTCCAGGGGAGGCCACAGAGATGATCCAGGGGCTGCAGCCCCTCTGCTCTGGAGACAGGCTGGGAGAGCTGGGGGTGTTGAGTCTGGAGAGGAGAGGATTCCAGGGAGACTCTAGAGCGCCTTTGAGGGCCTACAGGGGTTCCAAGAGAGTTGGAGAGGGACTTTGGACAAGGAGTGACAAAACAAGGCACTCATCAGCTTCCCACTGCCAGAGGCAGGGTTAGGTGGGATAGTGGGAAGAAGTTTTTCCCTGTGGGGCTGGTGGGGCCCTGGCACAGGTTGCCCAGAGGAGCTGTGACTACCCCATCCCTGGAAGTGTTCAGGGACTTGAAACAACCCTGGTCTATTGGAAGGTGGCCCTGCCCAAGGCAAAGGGGTGGAATGGGTTGATCTTTAAGGTCTCTCCCAGCCCAAAGCAGCCTGTGACTCTTTGAACTCTATGGAATATGGCATAACCTGAAGCACAGAGAAGTTTCTTTCACACAGATGTGAACAAGAGTGTTATTATATGACCTGAGGGACTAGAGAAAAAAAACCTGAAGAAAATTACTACCACCTTTACCTCTTACCTGCAGAACAGAAAACAATTCCATTTTACAGTGGTGAGCTATTCTGTGAATTGGTAGAATCAGTGGACAGAGTGTTCCCTTCCGAGGAAAACCCAGTGCACTTTCCAAAAATACTCCCAGAATTTTGCATTTCTGTAGTGGTTTGTCACACAGAGGATTTTTGGTGAATATATGGGAATAGAATTGTGTGTGAGGGAGAGACTGAGATAACATTACAGCGAGGGTTAAGTTCCATCCTGCTCTCTTATTTCCTTATTAGTGCTAAAATCTGTAGCACAATTACCCACAGCACTCCATTTGGCAGCTGCTCGTTGTTAAGTAAACACGTATTCCCATCAGATAAATACACTTTGGTGTCATAAACTCACATGGCCACCACACACAGCCTCGCTTCCAGCGTCCTCCTGTCTCCTGTGCAGATGGTAAAACCTGAAATAAAACACGAGGTTTGCTCCCAAGAGCCATCAACAACGTCTTGGTAACATGGTTTTCATTAAGAAATGCAGCTCTATTTTTAAAAAATTATTAAACTGGGGATTAATAGTAGAAGCACTCCTAAATTGGTTTGGAAAGCTGAAAGTTGCCTTAGGCTTTGTCCCAGAGCAATGAGAGGGGCAGCAATGCTGATTTCTGTAAGACTCATGTTGCTGTTGCCAGAGCCCAGATTTCAGTGAGGAACAGGCAAAGGGCAGTGGCAGCAATGGTCACTGTGAAACTTTTCTGGAAGTGAGGACTGAAGCAGAAGCGTTCTCACTCTTCATCCTCGAAGTATCCAAATCATTTGACAACTGATTCCTGAATCCAAACACTGCACGGTGAAAAAAAGCAGCAAGCAGCAGAGAAGTCTCACAAAGGCAATCCTGACAGAGGCTTTCCCAGCTCTGGGGCCCACTGCTCTTAGTCTGCAGTTGAGTTAACTGGTGTGATTTAGAGAGAAGCCCATCAAGCAGAGAAATGCCAGCTTCAGTTTTTAAATCACTGCATTTGCAAGCTGCTTCTGCCTTAAGACTTAGCTGTCCACCGCCAGTGGGATGGATGCTGTTACAAAGAAAGAGTATATTCCTGGAGAAAAAGGAAACATAAGGGATTTATAATTGAGCTTATAATTTACTTACTTAGCCTAAAAATCCAGCTGCTACAACACAGTGCAATTAGGGAGAGCAAATGGGCAAACGTGAGCATCCTTGTTGTAGTGCAAGAATTTTCTCTTGATTTTCATTTTATCCAAAGAGAATACAGATATCCTCAGAGCACCCAAGAAACTACTCAGGGAAGTTGAAGCATTTGGAGAAACTTGGAACCAGGCTCCAAAATATCCTGTTTGCCTTTACAGTCTCTTTTAGTACAAATCAGGTCCGTCATAGCTAGGAAAGAGGATGGGGACACACTGGGAGCTCAGATCCAGCTGGAGCTGTGTGTCAGGGGACTCTGGTGGGCAAAGAGAGGGCAGTGCTGTGCCAGGCACAGTGCCCATCCTCAGTGCCCAGCTGCTGGAGGAGCACGAGACCCTCGAGGTGCCATAAGGCACTGACAGCAATGTTCAGTCATCGTGTTTAAGGGCAAGATCTAATTCTGTAAAAGAACTTTTTTTTTTTTAAATTCTGACTGTCCCTCAGCTGCAGGTTTTGGTGTTGACACCAGTGAACAGCAGGAGCTCAGAAAGCAGCCCTGTGTCCTGCTGCCCAGCACAGGCAGGAGAGCAGCCCCTCAGCCCCACTCCTGATAGATTTCCAGCAGCTTCTTGGACTGCCAGGCCACTAAACCAGGTGAGAGCTCCCTGCCTCACAGCCACAGCCATGCCCATTCCCTCCCCTGAGCTCAAGATTTCTAGCTTGGTAGCCAGGGTCGGCCAGGGCAAGTCTGGGCATCAGATGAAAGCTGGTATTTGGGGCTCTGAGCACTTGCAGAGGCCTAGATTCTGGCAGCTTTAGTTTTGGAGAAATCCAGCAAAATTTGTAAATTTCTAGCTTGGGTGGCCAGGGTGGGCCAGGGCAAGTGGCCACAAACAGAGGCTATTTTCCAGGGGAAAAAGAAGTCCTTTGCCCAAGCTCTGGGCATCAGATTGTTTTCAAGACGGTCCCTTCTGCTCTCCAAACCTTCCCCAGGTCAGGAAAATGCAGCTTTCCAGTGCCTAAAGGGGCTCCAACAAAGCTGGAGAGGAGTTTTGGACAAGGGCCTGGAGTGCCAGGACGAGGGGGAATGGTTTCACACTGCCAGAGGGCAGGGTTAGATGGGATTGCCATGGTTTGACACTGGCCCAATGCCAGGCACCCAGGAGAGGCACTGGTTCACCCTCCCCTGCCACAGCTGGGTAGGAGAGAAAAAAATTAACATGGGGTTTTATGAACTGAGATAAGGACTGGGAGAAAACACTTCAAGGGCAAAACAGGCTCAGCTTAAGGTTGCAAAGTGAATTTATTAGTGTCAGAATTAGAGGAGGATAATGAGAGGTAAAATAAGGCCTTAAAACACCATTTCCCCCCAGCCCCTCCCTCCTTCCCACCAACAGTGCAGGGAGACAGGGCATGGGAATTTTGGTCAGTCCATCACCGAGATTTTTTGCAAGGTAGATCTGGCTTCCCACGGGGTGCAGTCCTCCAGGGCCAGGCTGCTCCAGCCTGGGAGCAGGGCCTCCTCTCCACCAGGTCTCCCATGGGAGCACAGCCTCCTCCAGGCACCCACTGCTCCAGCGTGGGCACCTCTGCCACGGGCTGTGAGTGGATCCCTGCATCCCCGTGGATCTCTGCATCCCCATGGATCTCTGCATCCCCCGTGGATTCCCAGGGGCTGTGGGTGGATCTCTGCATCCCACATGGATCCCAGGGGCTGCAGGGGCACAGCTGCTTCACCTTGGTCTTCACCACAGCCTGCAGAGGAATCTCACTCCAGCACCTGGAGCACCTCCTGCACTGACCTTGGTGTCACCACGTTGTTTTCCCTCACATGTTCTCACCTCCTCCTCTTCTCTAACTGGGAGAAAACTGTGTGACTTTGTATTAATTCTTAAATATGTCCCTCATCTTCTCTGATTGGGAGAAAACTGTGTGACTTTGTATTAATTCTTAAATATGTCATCACAGAGACGCTACCAGCCTCTCTCACTGGCCCAGTTTTGGCCAGCAGCATCTCCGTCTTCAGAGCCATCAGGGATTGACTCTGCTGGACATGGTGGGAGCTTCCAGCAGCTTCCCACAGGAGCCACCTCTGTGGTCCCCCTGCTACCAAAAACCAGGCTATGCAAAACCAATACAGGGATATTGGGAAGAAATTTTTCCTTGTGAGGGTGGTGAGACCCTGGCACAGATTGCCCAGAGCAGCTGTGACTACCCCATCCCTGCAAGTGTTCAAGGCCAGGCTGGATGGGGCAGGGCTGGACCCATTCCTGTGAAGAAATTTTCTCTAATATCCAATATAAACTTCCCCTGGCACAACCTGAGGCCATTTCCTCTTGTCCTGTCCCTGTTCCCTGGGAGCAGAGCCTACCCCTCCTGGCTGCACCCTCCTGTCAGGGAGTTGTGGAAAGTCAGAAGGTCCCCCCTGAGCCTCCTTTTCTCCCCCTCCAGCTCCCTCAGCCCCTCTTGGGGCTCCAGCCCCTTCCTCATCTCCATTCTTTTCTCTGGATGCATTCCAGCCCCTCAAGGTCTTTCTTGAGACTGACCCCAGGGTTTGTGGTTCCTCAGCAGTGCCCAGCACAGGGGACGGGCACAGCCTGGCCCCAGGGCCACACCACGGCTGGTACCAGCCAGGTGCCCTTGGCCTCTTGCCCAGCTGGGCACACCAGTTTATGTGCAGCTGCTGCCAACCAGCACTCCCAGGTGGTTTCCAGCTCTCCAAACTCTTTTCCCTAAGCAGCCTAGCCCCAGGGCCACACCACGGCTGGTACCAGCCAGGTGCCCTTGGCCTCTTGCCCAGCTGGGCACACCAGTTTATGTGCAGCTGCTGCCAACCAGCACTCCCAGGTGGTTTCCAGCTCTCCAAACTCTTTTCCCTAAGCCTGGAGCACTGCAGCAGGTGTGGTGACCCAAAGACAGTACCTGGCACTCGGCCTTGTTGACTGTCCTGTGACTGGATCCAGCTTTACAGAGCCCTCTGCAGAGCCCTCCAGCAGACTAACACTTCCACCCAACTCAATGTTGTCTCCAAACTGAGGAACTCATCAGCACAGTCCTGCTTCTGCACTCCTGCCCTGGGAAGTGCTACTTACCCTGTGCCTGGTGCCACCCCCAAGGCAAGGGCACGCACACCATTCTCCATCCCGCACAGTGAAGCCCTGCAGCCAGCAGCCATGTGGAGGGATCAGTTTTTATTTCAAAAGACAGTAACACAATTTTTCAATTTAGTATCAAAACACTGGATATGGTTTTTGTCTCCAGATTGGCCCCAAAAACTGCTACAACCAGGCAGCATGCTCAAACCACAAGCTACACGCTGCGAGCGTGACGTCGCCACGCTCACGCCTCACAACACGACACATCAGCAATGCACAGCGACATGGCTTGGACTCAGTTAAGACAATAAGAGCAGTCCTGGGCAGGAGGGAAGGCTTGGCTCCCTCCCTCCAGGTAGGCAAAAACACTTCTCCAAGGACACAAGGCTGTTGTACTTAAGTTGTTAAGTGTAACCCAGTGATGAGCAGTGAAGCTTGGTGCATCAGCACTTAGTGAAGGCAAAGTCAGCTCCAGGGTAGCAATGGGTTACAGGGACAGGGACTTCTCTAAGCCCTTCAGGTGTGGAGGGGAAGGGACACAATCCCTGTGAAGGTTCAATTGGTTCAATTGTTCAGATGACTGGCTTGGCTTAAGGAAAAAAAAAACCAAAAAAACAACCCCCCAAAAAAGACACCTTTCACCCAAGTTGTTCCTTCCCAACATAGAGCTACCTTAAAGCTGAAAAACTGAACTGTGCTTTTGGCAAACAGCTCCTGGAAAAGGAAGTTCTCTCAACAGGCTGTCACCCTAGCCTGGCTACTCTGACTCACAGAACCATCATATCCGTTTCCTGCCCTGCCAAAGCAGGGTGGCCCAGAGCCGATTAACACAGGGCTAATACCAAATTCTAAAGCCAAGAGCTCTGAAGTGTAGCTCACCAGCCTCACACGTTATTTGGAATGTTTATAATGGTCGCTACAAAAAAAGGTAGTTACAAAATGTGTACATCTCAAACATGCTCTCCAAACATTATTGCATTGTTTACTTCCCTTAATGATGCTGTTTGAAGCTCTGCCCAACCTGGTGGCCTTTAACCCTGGAACAAAGGAGATTTGTGTTTGGTCAAGTTGGCAACAGAAAGTAAACTCTGGTCCCAGGGTTAGAGGGCAGCAGCAGCTGGGCTGGCGTCGCATGGCAGAGGCAGTGGCAGGGATCCATTACATCTCATTCAGGTCTAGCAGGGTCTGGTCCAGCATTCTTTGCGTGCAGAGATGCTCCTCTTTGGTGGATTTCAGTTTATCTGCCAAGAACAAGAACCCAGAGTTACAAATCAGCATCAAACAACGCAGAGTCCTTTGCCAAAGAAAGCTTGTGCCAGCCCCTTCCCCACACAGAGCTGCAGCGATCCTCGGGCCGGAGTGCCTGGCTGGGTGCAGCTGGAAGCTTTGAGGTTACCTGGCTCGTGTGCAGCCCTCGCCTCTCACACTGCTGGTGCTCCCAGTATGGCCACGGTGCACCTTTAGCCAGAGCTCTGCTCAGTGTTTCACATGCAGGCGTCTCTGACTGCAGCCAGCTCTTCCCAGGGCTTCCACACCTCCACAGCTGACACACGTGGCCCAGCAAGGCACCCAAGAGCAACACACCCCCTGGAAGTACAGCTGGTTGTGCCCCCCTTCCCTCAGCACGGGGCAGGGATGCCAAGGCCAGCAGCAGGGAGCAGACCACCAGCCCGAAGGGCAGCGGGGCAGGAGCTGGGGCAGTGCCAGGCAGAGTGAGGAGTGAGGGAGCTGCACCCTGCCCGACACTCCAGGCAGCTGTGCAGTCAATTCTCACATGTTCCTTAAGCCAGGAGGAGAGCAGATCAGCAGCTAGTGCTCTAAGTAGGCTTTACTCCAAAGGTGAGCCCACCCATATCACTGGAGACATCCACACGCTGGGACACTGGACAGACAGGCTGTGGAAAAATGTCCTTTAGGTACAGGCAGATTGCCAAAGCCACTCCCAACCTCCCCAGGGCCAGAAACTGCACAGAGAGAGAACAGCCTTCCTCGAGCATGAGCAACAGCAGCATTTAAATACTCCCTGCAGGCACCCAGGACACAGCTTCAGGCTGTGCATTTTGGCACTTGCTGTCAGGATGTCTGTGAGCTTTCCCAACCCATTCCAGGGCTCTGTAGCTGCACCGGGGTCAGGCCTGGGAAATTACTGCTGCCCCCAAACCTTCTCAGTTAAAACTCCCCTAAACAGGAATGTACTACAGATGTGCAGTGTCTCACAGACCACGAGGTCAGTCCTTTATTGGTAGAAGCCATCATTCCATGCAGCAGGAAATCCTACAGTCATTCAGCTAACAGTAAATTAAGTTGCAGCACTTGACAGCAGCTTCAAGCAGACATAAGTCTAACTTCAGCCCACCCTCATTTGGGGGGTGCAGCAATTCTGGTTCCATGGAGGAGCCAGGCAGGACCCCCTGGACAAGCAAACAAGACTGGTCAAAACACAGCCAAGTCTGGGGGTGACTTCACCAAGAATAGATTACCTTTATATATTAAAAAAAGCTTAAATAAATTACAGGATAAATCCAAGTGCCTCATTAAAAAGCAGCAATTGCATAAAATTCGCAAGTCTGCCAGTGTTAATGATCAGATTTCACTGTGGTCCACAGCACTGGTGTCGCAATAAGCTGTTTAATGGGATTAGTGGGCCCCTTCTCAGTCACACAGATCATGCAGCATTAACTTCAGCTCATTAGAGAGCAGGCGGTTTTTCTCAAGCTGGCTGTACAGGCGCTCTGCAGCAGCGACAGGATAAGGGAAACAAGAGGAAGAGAGAAAAAGAGAGAAAGGGAAGGTTAGTAGAGCACCAAGATGAGCACATCAAACAAGCTGTCTCCATAGTGTGTGCTTCTGAGGACAGCCAGCTATTCCCAAAGGTTTGTCTTTCTCTAACTTGTGCTTCAGCTCAGGAAGATCACAGGAAGCCAAGTGTAAGCAGAAGTGAAAGTGCTGCCAAAGATGTGCAAAGGCAAAGAAAGGAAGAAGAGACACCAGAAGAAGAGCCTGCAGGCAGGGCTGGGCTGGACCCCAGCAAGGACAGAGATCTGGGATGTGCTTTAAGCCTGTGAAGCACGCTGTGGTGCTGCCACAGCTGTACCAGAAATAGCTTCCAGAGGGAGCCACACCACACTGCAGTGGGACTGACAGGGTTTGAACAGCAGGACAGGCACACCAGAAGAACTGACAATGAAAACATCTCATCCCTGGCCTGGAAGACCCTCCTGTGAGAACCTGCCTGGTGCCACACTAACAACCCAGTTAGGACTGGAGGCAGCAACTGCTTCAGGTACAGGACAGAGGGACTTCTGCAGCACAGAGTCCTCTTTTACATCTGCCCCAGAACAACTCCATAGGAAGGGCACAAGCTGCCACTGCCTTTGCAGCCATGGCTTCTGCAGTCCCTGTCCTCAGAGCCCCACAGAGGTCCAGCAGCCACACACCTCCTCGAGCACTCATGCTCATCAGCACGCTTGGTCCCCCTCCAGGATCTGTCACTTCTCAGGGCTGGGTGGCAATGTCCTGCCACACAGCCTGTCAGCCACAACCAGCCACTACAGAGAACACATTCAGCACCTCTCCTGCTCATTTGCATGGGCAGAGTCCTCCCAGCCTGACAGCTCCAATTCCTGCACTGAGGGGAATTCCAGGCAGTGAAAAAACCTTACACAGCATCTTCCAGCCTGGCACAAGTGACCAGCACCACCTGCAGTGACACACAGTGTGATGCCTCTGCTGGAGGAGTGAGCCTAGAGCACAGCCTTGGCCTTGGCCTTCCCCTCTAATCTTCCTATGAGGTTCTAAGACTCTCAGGCACCCCCTGAAGGGGAGCTACACCATTCCTCATTGCTTTCCATCTTGGAATTTTTTGCTCTTGAACGAGACCTAGGTGGGTAAAATTCCAGAAAGTGGAGTGGTTTACATGGAGCAGCCAAAGCACATCACCCTCCCCAGAGTCTCAGCTCAGTCCCTCCAGTGTAACACCTGCACACAGAGGGGGAAGCTCAACTTCAGCTTCACTCTCAGCTTCTCTCAGCCCTCAGGACCCTCTAACTGCACCTCGCTCTGCAGGAGAGGGCAGTAGTGCTGATTGACTGTCCCTTCTTTAAAGCCACCAAGGGACCAAGGCACAGGCAGAGAAGCCAGTGATTTTTGACCTGCCACAATCCAGAATTTGAGGGAAGCTGTGGGTACCTGGCATCCTGGCCCATGCCTTGCACAACAGCTGCTATTTCTGTGAGGGACTCTGGCTCCTTGCTGCTCTGAGCAGCCCCAATGCCAGATCCCAGACCTGAGTGATCCAGGCTGGTCCTGGGTGTCCCCAGTGGCAGAGGGTGAGAGTGAACTGTGCTCAGCAGGCCTTGGTGCAACAGCTCACAGCTTCCAAGCAAACATTCCTGCTTGGGTACAGGGACCTGATGATTCACCCACACAAGGCAGCAGACTGGAGTGTTTAGCATGACTAAATTTCCCAGACTTCAGGAACAGCTTCTCCACATAGAACACCTGCCCAGGTCTGCAGCAGCCACGCCATGTTTGGCCTGCTCCCTTCTCTGCCCACCCCCAGGGCAGCCTCACCAGCTATCCCTGCCACTCAGGGAGCCCCAGGACGTGAGGAGCCCCAGGAGCTGGCCCTCCTGGTCAGTTAAGCTGTGTTTGCAGCACTCCCACATCACAGCACAGCTCACAGGAACCAGCCTGCACAGGCCCAGCAATCCAGTCAGACCAGATGCCTCCAAAACCTCCCAGGGTAACCATTGCATCACCCACCCACATACCCATCCACCACCCAGAGTGGATTCCTTCTGGATGAGTGGGGAAAGGCCTGCCACAGCCCAGCCTCAGATAACATTGCTGGGAACACCACTGAGCAGAGCAGAGCCACCAGCTCCCCTCAGCAAGAGTCAGGATGCAGCCAGACCTCCCTGTGAGGAGAGAGGCACTTCCCCAGGGCAGGCTGCCACCTCCCACCACTAACAATCACAGAAGGTGTGAGGTTGAAAGGGACCACTGTGGGTTATCTGGTCCAACCTCCCTGCCCAAGCAGGGTCACCCCAGAGCACTTGGCACGGGATTGTGTCCAAATCATTCTGGAATATCTCGAGTGAGGGAGACTTCAAACGGTATCTGGGCAATCTGCTCAGTGCTCAGCTACCAACACAGGAAAGAAATTCTTCATCATGTTCAGGGTGAGATTTCCTGGGCATCAGTTTCCATGTGCTGTCTGTCCTACTGCTGGGCACCACCGAGCAGAACTTGCACCATGCTCTGACATCCTCCCTTCAGGTACTGACAGATAATGAAGCCATCCCTGTTGCTTAAAAGCTGACAATGGAACACTGGACTGGAAGCCTTCACATTTACATAAGCCCTGCCCCTCCCACAGGATCCAGATCCTGAACTCAGCTGCAGGTGGGTTCCTGCTTACAGGGCACAGCCACTGCCCCATACCCCAGGAGAGTCAGCCCACTTGGAAATTCCTTGAATGCTCCCCCCCTTCCCCACCTGCCACCAAAGACAGAGTGGGACAGGCTGGGGCAGGTGAGTGTGCCTAGATTATCCTGAGTGCCAGTGCTGTCATGTGGAGACCAGAAGGGCACAAACCTGAGAAAGCCACGGGAAGTGTCCCATGTCACCAGAACTCTGCTCACGAAGGGCTCTTCGGGCACTGCAGTGGATGAACCGATCCAGAAAGGAAAAAGTATTTGACCAACCACCATGAGGCAGCACATAACGTTTTGAGAGGCTGACCAGTGTTTATCACACCACATCAACCAGCAACAGTACCAGCAGTGACACATGCCAGGCACTCACAGCCCAGTGCCAGTGCTCAGTGGGAAGCTCCATGCCACGCTCCTAAAAGGATCCTGCAGCCCCCAGTCCCTGTGTGGGGAGGGGAGGGCTCTGCAAAAGATTCCCTGCTCAGATGCTCACAGCCCTGCTGCAGTGCCTTCTCATTCCTGAAGCAAGAGACCACACATCCTTCCCCCTGGCACAGGCAGCACCTCACACCCAACCAGTTCTGCCCCAGTGGAGACCAGCCAGAGCTCACACAGTATTTATTGGCTTCCATACCCTGGCTAATGACTATCAGGTGTGTGACCTCCCACTGCAAGTCAGTGTTTGGCAACCAGTGCTGGTGAACACTCCAAAGCAGGCAGGAATGAGGAGTGTCTTCAGTCAGGCACAGCTCCAGGGCCTCCTGCTGCAACCCCCAGCCTCCAGTTTGACCCCACAGGCCCTGTCTGCAAAGCTGCCATCACATCTGGGAGCCAGTGACACACCTCAAAGAAAAATCCAGCGTGCTAGTGAGGTCTGTGCTCCACCGAGGGTGACACCAGTCTGAAGGCAATGCTGAGACATTTACTCTAAAGCAGCAAGTGGCCACTAGAAACCCATTTCTCAAAAGCAACAGCCATTTATACAGGAGCTGTTTTCCTTAAAAAAGGTGACATCATGCTCGAGCAAGAGGCAAGAGAAATACAAAAAGAGCTTTATGGCTCCACACAAGATATGCAGATGAGAACAACATCCTCCCCGCTCCCCCAACACAGAAAGGGCAGCCCCTCAGAGCAGGCTGTGTCTGGCACATCAGGTCACACAGAGGGAGCTTTGTTTGGGAGCAAGTGCAGCAGAACTGGGGGGCTGCTGCTTCCGTGTCTTTACAGCACGCATTCCCAGGGATGCCTGTGCACAGTAACTGGAAAAAGGTACTGGAATTCAGAGTGAGATGAAGAGAGCGTGAATGCTGGATGCAGATGCAGAACAAGCCACCAAGCAGAGAGACAAATCCAAAGTGGAGATTGGAACCACAAGACTTATCTGTGTGAGACAGAAGGAGACACTAATTTTAAGAAAAGCCTCAGTGTTTGTGCACAGCAAACTCTGCTTAGGGAACTTTGGGACACTCGTGTTAAGGCTCTTCTCTGTGGGGTGAGGACCTGGCCTCTCCTGGGTTAGTGCAAGGACCAGAAGGAGCAGTTGTTAGCAGCACCCACTGCAGATCTGAACACAAAGCTGAGGAGCGAAGTTGCAGAAACACACAAGTTCAGCTACTTCCACAGATCAGTTCATGATCTGGCCCATCTCAAGCCTATTGTGGCAATTCCTGAGGAATCCACCTGAGCACTATCCACAGCCTCTTCCAGAAGGAATCCTGAGACCATGGTCCAGTAGCTCCAGCAGATGACAAAGCCACATTTCCTGAGAAAGCCTTTCCCAGTGGGAATGGGAATTGCACTCAAATTTAAGTCAGAACCCTTTCAGGCCAGCACAGCACTTGGTTACACATGCAGACCACAAGGACCTAGAGTTAGAGGATGGCATGCTGGGGCTCCTTGGGCAGATCTGTAGAAGTAACCTGGACGGCACAGCGCCGTCGATTCTCCAACTACAGAAACCACAGCAAACCAAGCAAGCACTGGCGGTCCAGCCTGCTGAAGCGAGAGGCGAACGCCAGCCAGCTCATATTTACATGGAAGTCATGTCATTCAGGGCGTGGTCCAGTTCCTCACTAATTGCTTTGTACTTCAGTTTCTGGGCATAGAGCTCATCTAGAAGAGGTTTAGGAGGAGAACAAAAGGAAAACAATGAGGGAAGGCAAAGAGTTCTTCCAACACTCCGGGGTGGGAAAAGCAGGATGGTTGGTGTACATGAACAGAAGAAAATGAAGTTAGATGTGGAGCCATCACGACTCCGTGTTCATCCCCAACAATGAATAGGAGGGTTCCAGCAGCCTGAGGACCAACTGACCCACAAGTGCCTTCCAGGATTACAATCCAGCTCCGAGGGCAGCAGAGCCAAGCACTCAACCACATCACCTTGTGAAAACAAGCTGTCCAGCTAGGTCAGCAGGAACCCGTGTCAGGAGGAGCAGCAGGGAAAGGCAACTCCATCCACTTTGGGAGAAGCTTGTTACAGCTAAGGAGAGCACTGATAATTGAGGTGCTTTGTTCTCACCTGTGTCTCAATGCAAAGACTGGCTTGGGAGAAGTCAGTCATGTAATAGAGCTGGGCATCAGAGGAAATTCCATCCTGCAGGATGCAGTGAGGTGGGGGAGCAGACTGGCCACACCAGTGTTCTCCATCAGATAATGGAGTAGACAGGCAGCTCTCTGCCTCCAGGGAGGGGTGGGCCTGGAACTGTGCTGACACATCCCTGAGCCCTGCAGAGCTGGCACAGACAGCTCCAGCTCTGGCTGCCTGGGCTGTAGTACAGCTGGGTATGCTGCTAACAGCCTCACAGAGCCTGGGGAACTTTGTCAGTTGTCATGAACTAGGTCACTTTAGCAGCAAGGCTGTAGACCAGAGCCAACTCTCAATCAACAGGTTTCAAGGGGAGCATGCAGGGATTTGGAGGACCTTTTGCAGTTCCAAATAAAAGCTTGTGCTGAACCATGAGGTGGCTCAGATTGCTGCTTGGCTGCTGTTCTGGAACAGCTCAGCTGACACCATTGCTATTTCTAGATAATAAACCTCAAGAGTGACTCCAGACTGTAGGATAGTGCTTTGTATCTCCAAGAGCTGGCACTAAAAGACCACAAAGGCACACCTGTGGTCAAGGTAGGAGAGCTGTAAGGGTTTTGGTTTACCACCACCACCACTCCAGCCACAGCAATCCAAAAAAGAATCTGGCCACAGTCCCAGATTTAAGGGAGGCAGCTGAAACCTTCTCCTTCTGTGGCTTGGGGCAAGGTTCTGCAACGGCTGGCCTCAGGAGTGTTCCTGAAGGACTGTGTGAAGGAATTGGAATAGGAAAGGAACCCACCCTTGGACAGCCTGACTACCAGTGGACTGAACTGCTGGGGATTTAACCTTGATTCAGGACTCACACTGGGGAGTCTGAGTCCTCAGGGGGGGCTGTTTCAGACTCACTGACTTCTGTGGTTGACCTGCAAGACCCAATTTGCAGTGGCCAGCACATGCATGATGTTCTGCACACAAGTATGTTATTGTGACCAGTTCTTACAAGAACAGGTGTTTCTTTCCTATGCCACTCCCAAATGAATTGGATCAAGCTGGAGCACAGTTGTTGCTAGTTACATTCCTGAGGACATCACTACCAAAATAGTGAGACAAATCCAAAGTGGAGTTTGGAACCACAGGACTTATCTGTGTGAGACAGGAGGAGACACTAATTTTAAGAAAAGCCTCAGTGTTTGTGCACAGCAAACTCTGCTTAGGGAACTTTGGGACACTCGTGTTAAGGCTCTTCTCTGTGGGGTGAGGACCTGGCCTAGATAGAAGCTATCTAGATAAGGCCAGGTGTCTGGATGAAGAGCTTGAGACCTGCTGCAGCACAGGGGAACTGTTTTCAGAGCAGAGGCACAGGACAGGACTCTTGCCAAGCCTCACCTTGGAGGCCAGGTGGGGTTATGCTCCAAGTAATGAGGAGCACAGCAGCCTGTCTGCTTTCCAGCTACCTGAGAGATAGCCCTCCTTAGCTTCTCACTCAACACACACTCCTTGGTTTCTCATCCCCAGAATGTACCTTCCAGATCATCAATGGTCTTCTCCAGCTTGGCTACAGAGCGTTCAGCAAATTCAGCACGGGTCTCCGCCTGCCAGACAGAAATAAGCCAGTGAGTGCAACAGCCCTACAGGAAAGGGCACCAGTCCAAGGACATGGACTTCACATCTCTCCCCAGTCAGGCTGAGGCCAGCTCAGCCAGCTGGGCCACCCTGACATGGTCACTCACCTCTTTGAGTTTATCAGTCAGAATCTTGATCTCTTCTTCATATTTATCCTCTTTTTGAGAGTACTGTGGAAAAGGAGTCAGCAGTCAGCAGCCCCAGATACCTTCCTCTCCAGAGAGCCCACAACTACAGAGGGCAGCATAAACTCCTCACTGGAGCACACATTGCAACTTCCACCTGAGAGCTGTTCACATCCTCACCCAAGTTCAACAGGACTGGGTCAGGTGGCAAGTCTCACACCATGCATGGAACACAAACTTGGATGCAGAAAAATTCTCATCTTAACATTTTAGCAGCTTAAACATCCTGGCTGATTGAGTCTGCCCCAAGGCAGGGAAGGGCAGCCAGGCTTCCCGCATCCCAGCTTCCATGGCCCTCCAATGAAATACCTCAGCCCTCCCAGCAGAGCAAGCACTGCACTCCTGGCTTGCTTAAGACTGCAGTTGAATCATTTCCACCTCAGTGGGTGCTCTGCTGTTTACCCTCCTAGCACAACAGCAATGTTTCTGGCCCTGGGACAGGCAGCCCTACCTTCTCAGCCTGAGCCTCAAGAGACTTGAGATTGTTGGTGACATTCTTCAGCTCCTCCTCCAGCTCGGAACATTTACTGTGGGGTTTTGTAAGGAAAGGGGGGAAAAAAAAGGAAAAGAAGAAGTGGGAGGGAAAGACAGGAGACAAGAAGTGAATCCACGTGCAGGGAAGATCAGGAAATTCTTGAGGAGACTGTCTGAGATCAGACTGGATAGGACCCTGCTTTGAGGCACCTATGCAGAAAGCAAGTTCCCTTTTTGCCTCTGAGCTCATGTTTGAAATATTCTGCCAGCACATGCACGGGGCACAGAGCTGAGCAGTGAGATGTGGACACAGGTTTCTGCCAGACTTGGAGTTTCCAAGGAGAAGCTTCACGTTTAGTGTGCTGTATGGAGGGAAGCTGTTCTGATGGACAGAAGGACAGCCACCACCACTCAAAAAGGGATATTTATGGGCAGAGAGGACAGAATGTTCCAGGAGAGAGCAAGAGAGAGACGCAGTTAAGCTGAGGGGAGGAGCATAGTGAGGAGACCACATGAGTTTTGGTTTAATGGTTCAAGAAGGGAAAGGTTAGTACCTTTTCTTCGGCAACAGACAGACACTTCAAGTTCTGGTCCATCACTCTGATCTGCTCCTGCAGCTCCCGGCAATGACTGTTAGTGACGGTCACACAGGGGCACAAGCCAGGTGGGGGCAAGGTCAAAAGGAGCACCAGAACCACACCACCACAGAGCAAAAAAGGGTGTGGGGGGAAACACAAAAAAGTCATGGTCACAACATGCACATCTGGGCGGGAAGCACAGTGCTGCTGCTGCTGCATACACACCAACTGTGTTAGACAAGGCCCAGAGCACAGAACAGCCCTGACCAGCTCCTCAAGGATCAGCTAAAGCACCTGGACACATGAAAGGAGCCCAAACACCAGGATTTGTGTCTCTGCTCTGAGCAGAGGAAGCCCAGATTTCTGCTCAGCAGTGCAGAAGCCTGTAGTGATTGCTGCAAATACTTGGAGAGGCCCAGAGACCAGCCTCAGCCACAGCTCTGCCCTCAACCACCCCATATGCCACTTCAGTCCCTGGCCCAGGAGGCCTCTGCCTTACACTTCAGTGCAAGCACTGTGCTCTGCAGCAGTGTGAACGACCTTGTGACTGCACACACAAAGAAGTGCTGGTGAATGCTGAGCAGAGGAAGGCCCTCCAGCCTCTGTGACTAGGGAGTGAGTCCATGCAAAGGGGCAGAGTGTCTCCACCCAAGGCAAATCACATCACAAACTCCGTGTCCTAGGTGGAGCTAATCCTGTTTCAAGGAGGGAAGTGCTTTCATTGCTTTCCTTCGCAGACCTAAACCCACCCTGTGCTTCAGGCCTTGTGTAACAAGGTTAGCAATGCAGTGTTAGTTCCCATGCAGAGGCAGACCTGCCAGGTACATGCAAGCAGACTACTCACGACTCTGCAAGCTCAGCTCTCTCTTCAGTACGCTCCAGATCCCCTTCAATGATCACCAGTTTCCGAGCAACCTGGAAAGGACAAACAGAGTCAAGAGGAAGGAGGAGAGTTTTGTGCTTGTAGGCTCTGCAGAGCAGTGAAGGGAAGGAATGCCTGCAGGAGCCACTGGAGCTGTTGGAAGCTTTTGGCCAAACAGAGCACTGATGTGGCTCTGCTGAGAGCCAGGCTCTGCCCCTAGGGTTGCTATCAGCAGGAAGAGTCTCCCGGCCCAGGCCAGTCATACAGAGCACCCAAGGGTCTCACCTCCTCATACTTCCTGTCTGCCTCCTCTGCAATGTGCTTGGCTTCTTTGAGCTGGATTTCCTGCAGTTCCATCTTCTCCTCATCCTTCAGAGCTCTGTTTTCAATGACTTTCATGCCTCTGCCCAAAAGCAAGCACAGGGAGGGGAGATGTGTGAAACAATCTTGACAAGGCAGCAGTGTAATGAGTTCCAGAGCATTAACAGCAGTGCCCTGGAAGCACAGTGCTTCTTGATAAGCCATGATTCCTCTGAATGCAAAAGGCAGAGGCCTCTGGGCTGATGTGAATAGCCACCTCAATTGCTTGGAATTAACTGTTCTTTGGAACATTCCCCCAGCAGATCACTGGGTTCCTAGGCCAAGGGGAGTGCAATGCTGCTGAGAACAAGCCCAGCTGTCTTAGAAACTCGGCACAGCCAAGTCAAGCACTTCCCCATCTGGAATGAAGGAAGAGCCAAGTCTGTCTCTATGGCAGGCCACCAGCAGGGTCAGGCTGCTCACGGTGTGTGCAGGAGGAAGCACATCAGACAGCTGGAAGTGGACCACTCCCCTCTGAATCACAGGCCAGGTCAGGGGACATCTGCCAGTAAGGGAGCATGCTGGCAGAGGCTGCCCTGCCCCACCAGCAGCCACCTTTACATGGCAATGGTGTCCCTGAACCCCTGCATTTCTCCTCCTTTGGAGGAGGGGATGTGTGGTGGCACATGGCACTTCCTCACTCCCTAGCCTCAGGTTCCAGGACAATCAAGGCCATCAGCAGCCTCAGGTTCATCTGCATTGTTTTAGCTGCTCTGCATAAGCAGGCACTCACTCCCACATGCCGCCTTGATGTGGGATCTCCTCCCCACTCTGGGAAGCCCAAAAAGTTGGTGGCATCGGACCCTCGGTGTTTGACAGAGTGCAAGCAGGAGTCCTTGCTCACCTTTCGCTCTCATCTGCCGCCTTCTCTGCCTCTTCCAGCTTCTGCAGAGCTGTGGCAAGGCGCTCCTGAGCTCGGTCCAACTCCTCCTCTACCAGCTGGATACGGCGATTCAGAGATGCCACTTCTGCCTCAGCCTGGAGGGAGCAGAGAAGGGCAGTCAGCCTGGGCAGGTTTAGCAGCTCAGGCAGGGCAGCTGAGATCTGCCAAGGGGGCAGCAGCAGCACACGGGAGCCCAAAGCAAACCCAGGATGCTTCAGCCACTCTCCCACAGGCAAGCAGCACACTTAGCTCGGCAGCCTTCCTGCAGGCTTCTCGTTGTCAGCCTGAACTGCTCTGAGTTGAAGCCATAAACACTAAGGAGACGACTTACACCAAGGGCTGCCTCTGCAGCTGCCAGGATCCTGCCAGGCCATTCATCACAGCCCTGTTTATCCACCACACCAGAGGGTGCTGACAGCTGCCACTTAGCAGAGAGTCAGTTTACTGGTGTGATCTGGACATGAGCGTTGCTTGAGGCAAATCCTCTCACCAGCAAGGTGAGAAGGATTAACATGTTCAGGGATATGCCAAGCTGTACTGGGTGCTGGCAAGCTGGGCTGGTCACAGGTGCTGCCCAGCCCCAGGGCTTATTGCTGCAGAGCCCACAGCCCCAGCAGAGATCCTGCAATGCTTGAGGCTTCCTTCCTCCCAGCAACTCACTAACAATCCAAAGAAGGAGCAAAAGCCTACTCCAGTCTTGAGACAAGTTGAGGAGGCTGTTCCCCAGCAATAGCTGCCTTGGTTCAGTCATACACCTTGGGAGCTGGTGAAACTGCTGACAGCCTGCAGACATTTGCCAGAAATGTGACTGAGGCTTTAAGGAACTGGCACAGATCAGAGGCCATCCCACCCCCCAGCCACAGCAATCCATGTCCTAGTCAGTCTTCAAAGAGGCCACAAGGTACAAGCCAGCCCCCATAGTTCTGTTTTGGCAACAGAGATGGTGGGGAACACAGACCACGCAGCTTTGTTCTCAGTTCCTCACTGGTGTGGCAGAGCCACTCGTGCTCAGTAAGGCAATCCAGCACTGCCATCACCCTGTGGCTTGCTCCAGCGTTGAGTGAGAACACAGCCAGGGCACATACAGAGGACAGGAACTGCCCTTCAGTGTTGCTGAAAACAAAGCACCTCAAGGCCAAGGATGAAAATCCCTTCAATGGCACTCCTCTTCTGGATCAGACCCAGACTAAACAGTCAACTAGAGACTCGCTGCAATCTTTTTGGGACCCTGGGGGCATGACCTGATTGGCTGTGGGGAGGGTCCCTGCTTACAGCCACATCCACTCCAGCCAAAGCCCAGGGGAGCCCAGACGCTTTAGGGACCCTGACATCCCACTGGAGCCCCCTGGGGAGTCCAGCATCCTGCTCTCCAACAGGATTACAAAGGCAGGCAGGAGTGCAGCCATTCCAGGGCAGCACTGTGATCTTCAGCAGAGACCCGGGCACAGGCACATGCCAGACTAACAAGAAATACTCCAGCTGCACATAACAAAGCACCCTTCCCGGCCACACCGTGCCGAGGAGGGAGGAGCAGAGTGATGAAAGGCGCCAGTGTTACAGTGGGGTCCAACACCAGTTGCATCCAGTTCCCAGAGGTGCTGCCCGAGCTCTTCCACCCACTGGCACCGAGGCTCCCCTGGCAGGTTCCAAGGCCAGCCTGGAGAGCACAGAGCAGCTCCCATGCAGGTGCACCCGGCTCCGGAGAAGCCCACACCCCTTTGGTGGGCAGAGCCAACACCCACCCGGCTGAAAGGGGAAGCGGTCTGCCTCAAGAGGAGCACAACAATACCTTAAACAGAACCAGGAAGGAGACTGCCTGGCTGCATCTTTGCCCTATTAAAGGGGCTACCAGCTGTTGAGGTGGAGGACATCCTCCTTCCTTCTCCCAGGCTATGGAGACACACCAGTATAGTGGGCCTCCACTTACTGACCCTTTGAACTGCATCACTCAGTCCTGACTTCCTGCAGGCAGTGTACAACCTAAAAACCACCCTTAATTTTGAGGAAGTGCCTCTCCCCTGCTGCAGCAGGGCCCTTACACCTCCTGTTCTGCTGCTTCTCTCTAGATACAGATGAAACTGCCAGGCTTCCCCAGAGCACAGGGTGACTCTTCCACACCCTCCCTGCTACAAGTGGCACACTCCTGTTATTCCATGTTTCCTTCACAAAGGCAGCCCTGAACCACGGCACAACTCCAGCCCAGCAAATCAAGAGAGAAGCTCATCCAGGCCCCAAGAAAGTCAAGAGGACTCCCCAGGGGCCAGGCAAGCCCTGGGCACCATACTGGGAGCACTGGTTCTCTCCCCCGAAGGAGGTTCAGGGAGCAGGGAATAATACGCCTGTACCCGTGACAATGCTGCTATTGCAAGGAGAATTCCTTATGTGGCTGCAAAGAAAGAGCCAGCTGAGGCCTGGGAGTGGCAGGAGCTTCTGCCACGGATCCGGGCAGCAGAGCCCGATCCATCCCTGGCAGTGCCACAGCGCTGTCACAGACACAGGCTCGGGCACTCGGGGGGAGCACTCAGCTTCACGCTTCAAATGCAGCGAAGTCACTGCAAATCCACCGAGAGTCACGCTTAGATTCGAGCAAGGACCTGTCCCCAAAACGCCACCAGCCTTGCCCGTGTCCCAGGCCCACGGGAGGCGGCCACCGGGAGGTCCTGCCCGTGTCACCTCACCCCTGTCCCCGCTTTCCATCCCAGCCCGGCCCCTGGTGAGCGAGAGCGCAGCCAGCTCAGACCCTGCTGTCGTCGCTCCCTCCTCCCTTCAGGCACTCCCAGCCCAGCCCCTGCCTTCCCCCGCGGCTGCCGGTCCGGGGGCAGCGGAGAGCCCCGCTCGCCGGGCTCCGGGGCTCGGGAGGGCCCCCCGGGCTCCTGCGCTGGCCGCATCCCGAGGGAGCCCGCTCGTTCCTTCCATCTTACCCGCGCAGCTCCGGGCTCGGGGCCGCACAAGATGGCCGGGGCCTCCCCCTCCCCCCGGTCGGGTCCTCCCCCGCTGCTGTCCGTCCCGGGACACCGGGAACAGCGAAACAACGACAGGCCGCACCCCCCGCCCGGTGTCTGCTCGGCACCACGGGCGGGTCCCAGCGACCCAGAGAGAGCCACGGACACAGAGCGAGAGCCCCGCTCCCGGCGGACACTTCGGCCCGGGCCGGCATCTCGCCGGCAGCCCCGCGGCTCGGAACGACCCCCGGCCCCGGGCGCTCCGCCCGTCCGGCTCTGCCCCCGCGCGGCGGCGCCGGCGGTACCTGCTCGCGGTTGCGGCGCTCGGCTTCCACCTCCCGCTGCAGCCGCTCCGCCCGCTCCTCCGCATCGTCCGCCTGCTGCTGCAGCACCTGGATCTTGCGCTTCACCGCCTCGATAGTGGTGGCCCCGGCCATGCTCGGTCCCTCCGCTCCAGCCCCGCCACCCCCAGACACCGGGACCGCGCCCGGAACGGCCGGACGGAAGTGACGTCACTTCCGCCCCGCCTCGCGGCCGCGTTACCGGGGAGATGAGGAGCGGCCGCCGCGCCCGGGGCGGGGCACCGGGACCGGCACCGGAGGGAACGGGGCACCGGGCGGGGGACACACATCGGCACCGGCGGGCACGGGGCACCGGCACCGGGCCGGGGGGGAACACGGGGTGTGTCCCACGGGCACCTGGTTCCACCGGGACCCGCCCCATATGGTCGTGGGTGCACCGGGACTGGCCTCACATGTCCCAGGGAGCAGGCACGGCCTCACAGGGCCCGGAGGATCCACCCGGGCCCACACTGGCTTCCCGGCCCTGCCCCACTCGGACTCCCCTCAGCCCCGGGGCTGCGCTCGGACACGGCCCCGGCGCGGGTTCGGGCACTGCCACCCCGGCGGAGCCCCCGGAGTCTGCGGGGCCAGGAGCCCACAGCCCTGCAGCAGATCCTGCTCCTTCCTTCCACCCGGAGCAGGGCTGCGGCCGCCGGGCTCCCGCTCCACTTCCATGTGTGAAATCCCACCGGTGCACCGGCGTGAGCCGAGGTGAGAACCCTCCCGTGGCAGGGCGGATAATGCTGCGAAGATCAGCGTTCGCCAGAGCTGGGAGCTGTGTTCCTCCGTGTCGTGAGGGTCATGGATCCCCCCAGGAGCTCGATAAACACGTCACTGAGCCCTGTTACTGCTCTCATTCCCCACAAAGCCTATTCGTCAATGCTTCAAGCGTGTCGATAGAAGGGAAAGGCTCCGGGCTGCCTGTCTGAATCCCTCGGCAGGGACATTTGCCTGGCATGGCACGTATGGCATGGCATGTTTCCAGGGGTGAGATGGGCATCGAAAGGGTTCTGTTGGGCTGGAAGCACCCAGGAGGCAGCTCTGCCCTTTCAGTGCTCCAGGCTGCAAAATCCCTCCACTTCCCAGAGCCGGGGGAAACTGGGGGACCCCCATGGGCCACCCTGGCGGCAGCAGCCAGGAAAAGGGGCTCCAGGTGCACAGAAAGGGATCCACGAGGAAGCAAGTGGAGATGTGGTGACAGCAGGGAAAATGCCAACAAGGAGCAAAGGGGGCAAGAAGGGTGTGAGTGTGGGAAAGGGCTGCCAAGAGCTCTGCAATACTGCACTCAACACAAGCCAGTTCCAGTCCAGGACTGGCCACAGGGACCGGCAAGCAAAGCTGCAGGGTTGGAGATGTTCCGGGGCTCTGGAGCTCCCAGGGAGAGCAGTCCAGGTGCTGTGCTGGGGCTCAGGCACTTCCCCACCACGAGCACGGTGGGAGAGAATGACTCCTGCCTTCTGTTCATCAGAGCTGTGCTGCATGGCTCTGACACTGGACCCTGAGCCATGCCGGCCTCTCAAGGACTGCCAGGTCCTGACAGGTGACGAGCGGGGCCTCATGCCTCTGGATGGCAGGAGAGCGGCCGCTGGCTGAAACCCTGCACCGCTCGCACCATTGTTTTCCTGGAAACAGCGGACAACAATAGCCGGGCTGTGCAATGCTCACGCTGCCCATGGGCCCCCGCCCGCAGGGGGATGAGGGCTCTCCCCTCCTCCTTCTCCTTCTCAGAGCTCGGCTCCACCACCCCCAGCCGTGACTCAGATTTTCCTGGGGACACGTGGACCCCGTATCCTGTACTTGACGGGCTGCTCGCTGCCCGGCTCTGCCCTCTGGATTCGTCTTTCCCAGGGCCATTCTCTGCTCCTAGACACCTACAGAGTTTTACCGGGAGCACACTAAGGGACCGGGACTTTTCCTGTGTCCCCAAGGCATAGGGAAGAGCTGCAGTCCCCCGAGGAAGGGGGGCAAGGCAGCACTCAGCTTCCACCCTGCACCCCATACATACGTCCGCCGCCTTCTTCTCTGCCAGCTCCAGCTTCTCCTGGGCGTCTTTCAGGGCCTCAGAGTATTTGTCCAGTTCATCCTCTGTCCCCTTTAGCTTCTTCTGCATGGCAGCTAGCTCATCCTCCAGCTGGAAGGACAGTGGTGTCAGTACAGGTGTTCACCACTCTGAACCCCTGCGGCCCAAGAGAGCCCTGCCTGCCCATCCCAGACTCGGGTCTGCCCCATGGCATCCCTCCTGTCCCTTCCTTGGGGCCAGCTCTGCCCCACAGTGTCCACCCCATCCCTACATCCCACCAGCTGGTAGGGACTGAGCCCTGGACAGCCCTCAGAGTGTCCTTGAGCTGTGGGATAGTGGCAGCTGTCACACTCTCATACCCCAGGCAGAGTCTCTGTTGGATCTGGGCTCAGCATAACCCAGCACAGCCACCCCCCACCACCCCTGGGCTGGGGGCTGAGGGCTGTGGCTGTCTGCCCTACCTGTTTGCTCCGCTCCTCTGCCTGCTTCTGCTCAGCCTCCGCCTGCTCTGCCCGGTCCAGGGCATTCTCCTTGTCCAGCTTCAACATCTGCATCTTCTTCTTGATGGCCTCCATCCTCGGTGGCACACGGGCAGCGGGATGCAGACAGACAATGGGTGGCTAGGGCAGCTGTGTTGCCTGTGCCCCACTGACCGTTTATCAGCTCTGCCCAGCACAGTGGCTTTGCCTTTCTTGGGCTGACCCGCCTCCCCACCTTCCCAAAAAGTCTGTGCTCGGGACCCATTGTGTGTCCTGGGGGCTCCGGGTGGTCACAGCCTTATTTGGGCTCCCGAGGACAGCTGGGGCGTTATAAAAAGCAGCAGCAGGTCTACGAGAAGGGGTCCTGCATTGTTCCAGGTGCCCCCTCCCCCCATGGAACGGGACACCCTGGCTAGTGCCCGAGTGCTTCCTCAGGATGTTGAAATGGGTCCTTGCAGCACTGGCATGAAGTCCTCGCCCCCCATTTGCCTTTCTAGGGTGGCCTAGAATGTTTTGGTAGCCCTGGGCTGACATTTACCCCTGCCCGGGGGCGGCGTAGAAAAGGACAAGATCATCCTGGCACTATTTTGGGAGCAGGGGCTTGGCCGAGAGTGTTTGGCTCTGCAGGGAGCAGCAGGGGAAACTGCACCCAGCCCGGGAGCCTGCTGAGCCCAAGCCCAGCTCTGGCTGAGGTGGTGCTTGGTGCTGAGGTGGAGGATGCTGTTGGCAGCTGGAGGAGCAGATTCCCCAGGCGCGGGGAGGAATTCTCAGGGCAAGTGGCGGCACTTCATCTGCAGCTGAGGGATTTGCAGCCTCCTCGTGCCGGCCCAGAGGTCCCACTGGCCCCATAAATCAGGTTAGGATCTCCCATGGAAGAGACCCACTGCTCCCACCCAGGGACAGATGTTGAGGGCTAAAGGGGTCAGCACCCAGGGATGCAAGGGACAGCTGGTGGCAGCTCTGGGTACCCTGGGCAGGGCACTGGAGGGGACAGTGCCCACCAAGGGCCCTGAGCAGTGGCTGCATCTCCATAAATAACCCCCCCCATGCCAGGGCAGTGGAGGCAGTGCTGGGCACAGGGCCACGGGCCTTTGTATTGTCATCATCCCTGGCGTGAGCGGGGGGACAGGTGGCAAGCGTTGACCCCGCTGCCATCCCAAACCTCCGCCAACCCCCAGGACAGCTCTGGGCTCCCCCTCTCAATCCTGTGGAGATGGGCAGACAGGTTTTATTGCAGCAGTGAGGACTAGCAGAGGGCGCAGGACAGGGTGCAGAGGGTTCCCCTGCCTGAGACACGGCACAGGCAGCATCTGGCCAAGTCAGTGCTGGGCGTCCCTGGCGCTGTAAGAATATGTTTGATATTTAGTTGGTTTTCCAATAAAACAACCTAATATCAAACATATCAGACAGAAGCAGGGGCAGACGGAGTTGGGAGGACCAGGAGCTCAGCTGCCTGTAAGAGAAAAAGAATAAGCTGAGAGCTGGGGTGGGAGTGGTATCCAGGTATAACTCCCGAGGCACTGCAGTGGCAGCGCCACTTACCTCAGTGCCTGGAGCCTGCTGGGCAGCTGTGCTGGTACTGGGCTGCTTGGGATGCAGTGCTGGAGCAGGAGGCATCCTGTGGCTGGGATGAAGCCGGAGCAGGGCAGTGCAGGCTTGGTCTCCTGGCATGGCATGTCAAGGCACACCGTGACATGCACTGGCATGGAGTAGCATGCCATGGCAGGCAGCGCTGAGGCCAAAGGGACCCCACATCCATCACCATCTTACCGGGGCTGGCTTGGGGGACTCCGCTGTGCTCTGGCTTGGGGGTCGCCTGGCCGCCGTTTATAACTGCGCTCGGCTGCACCGAGCAGAGGGACGTGGCCAGCGACAGCCCTGGCCCTGCACACGTGGCCTCGTTCCCATTAATTACCACCCATTGACGTCCCCCTGCCCCCTCCACAGACCCCCGCGCCCTTGCCGCCCAGCACTGCCGGTCGATGCGGTCGATGGCCCCGCGCCGCCTGCTCCTGCCCCTGGTGACACTCCCTGTCATTAGCAGGGTTGTCAATACTGGGGGCCAGCCCTGGCCTTTGGGCCCTGTGCCACCGAGGGGCTGCACATGACCCTGCCCAAGGACGAGCCCCATTGACACAGGAGAGTTGTGCCTCACATCCCCTTGCTTTGGGGGAGCTGCTGGAACTCACAGGGATATCTCTTCCAAGGAGCAGCTGGAGGGACTGCCTGTCACCCTGCTGCATCCGTGTTGAGGATGTGGCCTCACCCATGCTGGGTGAGAGGCAGGACCCTGACCACACTGAAGGAGCTGCTGGGACCAGGGTGGTGTGTCCAATGACAAGGGCACATGGATAACATGGAGTGATGGAAGCACAACCTTCCTACAACACAGCAGTGCTTTGCTGAAGTGGGATGCACCAGCCTCGGGAATGGCACTGGGGGCTTTGTGAGGACCAATGGGACAGGAGATGGGGCAGCCAGAATCCTGAGTGCCATGGGAAAGACAGGGACACAGCCTGGCCTTGGGGGTCAGGGGCTTCAGCCTCCTGAGGTGACCACACATTGAGGTGGCAGTGGGGACAGCAGGGACACACGTGGCAGCAGCAGTGCCAGAGCCGGGGGCGTGCGCGTGGCGGTGGGTGATGTGATGCAGCCCGACAGCCGAGCTAATGAAGGGCCATGGCGGGGGGTGCTGGCCCAGCAGCCGCCAGCCCTGTCAATAAGCAGAGCCAGAGCAGGCACTGATGGGCCCTGGGGCTGGGAGACACCAAGGTCAGGCACAGGCAGAAGGGATGGGAGGTGGAGGACAGGCCCTCCCAGCTGGGGAGCAGGCAGGGATCCTGGGGTGCCTGGATGGGACAGGGAGCATTGCACCCAGACCAGCCAGGTTCCTCACCCTGCTGCTGCAGGGCTGTGCCACACGGTGCGGAGTGCTGTGGCACAGCATGGCACAGCAGGACTGTGCTGAGACAGGGACCCGGTGTGGAGCACCCAGCCTGGTGAGGCATGCTGGCCGTGCTGCCATCTCCTGGCACAGCCATGGGCAAGATGAAGCATGTAGGATCCAGGACACCCAGGGTTGCAGGCGACATGTCTGGATCCCAGCCACAGGAATTGTGCTGGGCTGTGTCTTCCCACCACTGCTGCCCTGGGCTGTCCCATGCCTCACATGCAGCAGACACAGCCCGTCTTGCTCAACATGTTTTATTCTCAGTCAGGAGCTGGGCGATGCCAGGCCAGTGCCACGCACTGGGCTGAGCACTCAGAGCCGCTCCACATAGAAAGCTTTCTCCTGCTGGCGCAGCTCCTGCTGGTGCTGTAGGTGCTCATCCAGGACGAGCTGGCACAGGGCGTCTCGGCGGATCTGCCAGGCACAGGGACAGTGCTGAACCCCCACATCCCCCTGGCTCATCAGCGCTGGGAGACAATGTTCCTCAGGACAAGGGGGGCACCCACCCCTGGCAGCAGAGGGCTGGGGGACCCCAGCTGTACCCAACCAATGCCCAGCCTCACCGCTGCCTGCTCCCTGCCTGCAAGGTGCAACTCCAACTCCACGCACTTCTTCAGCCGCGACTCCATGATCCACTGCAGCACCCCAAGGGACGATGCCCAGCACTTTGGGTGCTCCCTGGCCCCCTGCCCACCACTATTGAGACACAGGGTGGGCAGGTCAGGGATGCAGAGATGTCCCCCCCAGCCTGCCCTGTGCTAGGGCTCCTCATCAGCACAGGGAATTCAGCCCCCAGGGTGCTCTGCCAGCTCTACCTCCTCAGGAGCTCTGCTAAAGCATTCCCATTCGCCTGGACCTGCAAACAAAGAGCAACGTTCCTGTGGCCCAGGGTTTAACAGTGGAGCCCACTGTCTCCACCTGCTCCCAGAACAGCTTCCATCTTCCCAGCCCCTGCCCTGTCTGACCTCCTCCTGCCGCAGTGAGGAGCTCTGGCTGCTCGGTACTGCCATGGCCAGTGCCACAGGGCCCCTGCAACGGCCCCCTGCAGCACCAGGGTGTTAATGGAATACCTGGGCAGTAACGGCATCCTGGTTACAGTAACAGCCTCCCAGTTACTGTAACGGTGCCATCCTGGTTACCATCACTGTATGCCAGTTACTGTCGTGGCACCTCAGTCACCACAGCAGTAATGACAGCATCCTGGCTACCATCAATGGCATCCTGGTTACTTCGTAGCAGCTTCAGGAGGGACACAGCCTGGGATCGGGGAGGGACGGGGCCCTGCAGTCAGAGGCCAGTGGCACACATCCTACTTGAGCTAAACTGTCATTTTATTAAACAGTAATTAAAAAGTGCCGAGGTCTGTACCCTCCACTCTGTGTCGCCCACGCCACAGTGACGGGGGAGCTGCCGGCGCTGTCCTCAGCCTGACAGAAGGCAGACTCAAGGTGGGGGCCACGAGCTTTCAGCCCCAGGAGCTCGGCAGACGCTGGCATGCGAGGCGCTGGTGAGAGTGGGAGCAAACACCCCCTTGGCAGAACAGATGGGACATTTAACACCGCTTTGTCCACTCGAGACGTCCCCAAATGCCCGGTTGCAGGAGAATGAGTAGAAACCTCAGCCCGAAGCGGTAGCTTAGCCATGGTGCTAAGAACAGGCACCAAACTATGTCTACCCCATCCAGGCGCACAGGCTGGCTGGGCACAAAGGGCTGACAGCAGGAACAATGACGTCATGGGGAAAAGTGTTCACCCTTCGGAAAAAACAGACAAGTGGCTCCAGTGCCCAAGACCCTCACGGACAGGACGGACAAACATCAGCTCCCGCCAGCTGCCGCAGGGAAGGACGGGCGGAGGGGAGCGCTGGCTGGGATCCATGTCTTTATAAATAAGCTCAAGCTCATGAGTTTATTCACAGGGTCCAAGACAATGCAGGACTCAAAGGCTGGAGTGTCATAAGCCTGTGGCAGAGAAGGCCGTGGGGCTGATCCCCATGGGCTCAGCAGCTCCAGAATGGGCTCCTGGCGAGGGCCAAACTCCAGCAGTTGGAATGGAGCCCCTGCCGAGTGATGACCTCCGAAGTGGGGTGAGGGGGAGATCTGAGAGTGCAGCTGGTTCCTCTCAGTGCTGCCTGCACTGCAGCACAGACCCGCCCAGCATACCCACTGCACCAGGCCCCCGCACGCTCACAGGGTGCTCTCCAGTGTGTTGTAGTTGTCCTTGAAACTCTTCAGCTCCAGGAAGTGTTTGGCACGTTTGCTCTTCTGGCTGGAAGGAAGGTAGGTGACCTGGATGGTGGTGGGGTTGGAGACTTCAGGGGACAGCGTGAGGTCTTTCACTGCTGACTGGTGCTGCCGCTGGCTGCTGCCGCCCCGGGCCTTGGTGCTGCGGGCAGAGAAGAGGCACCATCATTGCTGCTGCTGCTCCAGAGCAGCTGCTCAGCCTGTGTATCTGTCTGTCCAACATGAAGCAAATCTGCTCTCACGATGACACCACTCACTGAGGTCTTGGCATCTAAAGCTACTGGCTCTGTGCAAGTCCCTGACTCAAAGTGGTCGGGACAAGCAGCAATGGTGACTGTGACCATGGAACAAAGCCAAAACTGCAGTAACGGATGGGCTGCAAGGAAGGACTGAACCCAGAGGGCCAGATGGGCACAGACAGCCCCTGTCTCAGATGACACCTGTGCCCTAAACCCACGTCTGTTCACACCTTCCCACAGGCTGCTGGGGCCCAGGAACACTAGGCAGCAGCACTTACATGTTTGCCAGTTCATTCAGAGCCTCCTCATACTTCAGATATTCCGTTTTCCCAAAGACCTGGATACAAACAGAAAAGACCATGGAACATCCAGCTGAAGTCAGGGTGTGAGCTCAGTCCCAGCAGCAGGGCAGTGCACAGGAATGCCCCGTGGGGATGGCAGTGCCCCCAGCACTCACCCCAGTGCCATAGCGGGCGCTCTCGTAGCCATCCAGCAAGGTGTCAATCAAGGCTTTGCGGATGCCTTTGAAGGAGGTGCTGGAATTCCGCAGCTCCAGCAAGTAGGCACAGAAGTTCTTCCCTATTAAAGACTTTGGGTACCGAGCCTCTACTTGGAACGGGATTTCTGGAAAAAGGCACAAGTGCTGAAGCACAGGTAAAAATGCTTGTGCTCATCCCTAAGGTCAGGAGCCACTGCCTGCATAAATTTCCATCCATGCCCACTGCCCCAGCACATGGCACGAGCCAACCCTCAGGCCACCAGTGGGAGAAGTGACTGCTACTCCCCAGTGAGCACCTGGAGCCTCCCCACAGGGCTGTTGGCACTCTCATTGAGGGTCCCTCTGCACCCTTCTGCTCCCACTCTTGCCCTGGGCTCCCTTACCTGATGTCCTGATTGCATCCAGTGCCTTCATCCTGTACAGGTAGTTATAGCAGCCTGGTAGAGGGAAAGCACAAACTGAGATCTCTGCAAACCCTAGAGGGAAGTGGGGAAAGGGAAAACAGGAGAAGAGACACCATCCCATGTGACAGGACACCAACAGGAGCAGTGAGGGGCGTGACTGAGCCCCAGGGAACAGTGCAGGACAGGCCTCTGGCACAGTACCTGGTGTCTCCAGCTGCAGGAGCCGGCCGTCGTCCTCTGCCAGCAGCCGTGGCTCATACTTGATGTCCTGCACCCTGGACAGTCGAATGTCAATCTCTTCCTTTAAATCCTGCACAGCAGGAAAAAAAACGTTTACAGACCACTCCTTTGTTTGTGGGACCAAAAGGATAAGAACAGCCCTAGATAAATTGCACCCTCCCCACTGCCTATGAGCACTCTGAGGCAGCAGCTCCTGCACGTCCCTTCAGGCACGGATGGGTGCAGGGAATGGAGAATACCCACCTTGGGTGCGTGCTGTCCCACGGGCACGTGGGGGCCACGGCGGGACTTCATGGCAAAGCGCATGATCTGGCGTTTCACGAAGATGAACAGCAGCACAAAGACCTGCGGAGCACAGCGGGGCGGGGGTCAGGCGTGCGCCGGGGGGGAGGTCTCACAGCCGGCCTGTGCCCACCCCTCCGGCTCCCGCTTGCCAAGGCCCTCCGACCCCGGCGAGCACAGAGCTCCCCGGTCAGCCCACCGGGAGCCCCACGGACACTCAGGTCAGCCCCACACCCTCCCGATCTCCACAGAGGCTGCCACTCACGCCCCCTCCCCGCCCCACCGACCCCAGGAGCCCACGGGCGCTCCAGCCCCATGAGAGCCCCGAGCCCGACTCCGAGGGGCTGCCCACAGACAGTCCGGGACGTGTCTCACGGGAGCCTTCTCGACCCCTCGGGCCCGGGCCCACGGCAGCTCCACGGACGCGCCAGGATCAGCCTCGCGGGGGCTCCACGGACTCGCGTGGTGCGGCCCCGCGGACACTCCAGGCCGCACAGACACGCCAGCCCGCCCCGCCCCGTCCCGCCGGCCCTCACCAGGCTGCCGTAAGCCATGACCAGCACCACGTTGACGCCCGAGAGCCAGTTGCTGCCGGCCGCCGCCATGCCCGGCCCGGCCCGGGGCCGCACAACATGGCGGCCACAAAGCCGCCCTGCGCGCCCGCCACGTGACCAGAGGAGCCCCGCTCACGTGATCCGTACGGGGCCGCCGCAGCGGCCCCGCGTACGTCACGTGCTCGGCGTGGGCAGCCCCGCCCCGCCCGGTCACGTGCCGGGGGCGGGGTCGGGGGAGTTGTCAGTGCGGGCGGACCCAGGTAAAGTTGCGGCGGCGGCGGCGGCGGCTCCGGTACCGCGCGGCCCCCGAACCCGCCCCCGCCTGGGCCGGGCCGTAGCCGGGGGCTGGCGTAGCGCGCGGCCGCCGCAGGTGAGGCGGGCGGGCCGGGTGCGGGTGGGGGGGGTGAAATGGCGGCCGCGGCCATGAGGGCGGAAGCGGCCCGAACTCGCCCTCCTCTCCGTTGCGGGCCCGGCCTGGCGCCGCCGAGGGGGCTCCCGCCCGGCCCCGCCGGCGCCCTCCGCTTCGGTCCGGTTCGTTGCCTCATTGTGAGCCGCGGACTGGGCCGCGGGGTCGGGCGGCTCCGACCTTGCCGCGCTCTCGGGGCCCGCCCGTCCCCGCCGCTGCCGGCGGTAACAATGGGAGCCGTGCTCCCGCCCTGCCGGGCTCCTTGCGGCCCGCCAGGCCCGCCGCTGCCGCCGCTCCTCGGTGGCGCCCCGCGGGCCGTGGCACGGGTGCTTCCGCTGAAATTCCCGGGCAGCAGCGGTTCGGGGGTCCTGCAGGAGCCCCGGCCCACGAGTGCCGGCCTGGCCCGCGTCCCTCCAGCCCGGCCGGGGGGCTCTGCTTGCGCCCTCCGGCCCGGAAGTCTCCCGAGCAAAGCGCTGTCTGTCGATCCCAAGCCGGGGTCTCTGATGGCATATCCGGGAGCGTCTCCCTAAAAGCTGATGCTTTGCATACGTGGAATGATTCGGTTTGCGGCCACCGTGTCTTTGCTCTGGGGAAAACTTCTCGTATTGATAACCCTTTTTTTGGGTCCTCATTTTGCCCCATGTTGCAGGAAAAGCTTTGCCTTCTCTGGCCCTTTACTTTCGGGCTTAGGAGCTTTTTTGCACATGTTAATTAGCTTTGTCTGAATGGAATGAGAATACCATTTTTATGTATTAACACATCAGGAAACAAACTGGGATGTGCCAGGGTGAGCAGCAGCCAGCAGGTCTGGCACCACCATGGGACCTACAGATCCTGGTTCTGAAACTGTAACTTCTCTGACGTTTCTAATAAAATGAACAGTTTGTTACATTTTTGTATCCCCTCATTTTCTGGAGACTCCGCACTTTCCTTGTGTAGTTGAGACTCTCCTCTTGAGGCCTGGTGGGAATGCAGGTCTGAGAAGGAAAGGGGGTAACAGCAAATGTCTCATCTGATGCAGTGAGTTTGGCAGAGGGTGTTGTAACCTCTAACTGTGAGGCTTCTTTGTTTTCCCTGAGCCCTGAGTGCAGAGGTGTGAGCCCTGCTCCAGGTAACGCTAACGCTGCGGTGTGGACTGGCCACCACTCCCTTTGGTGCATGGGTGCAGGTTGGCTCTTTCAAGAGAAGAGGTGAAATGCTTTTGATGAGAACAGTTTTGGTCTGGGAAGCTTTGGTGCAGCTGCAGGGCAGTGCAGGCATTGGGGTTCTGTGGGTCACTGCTGCCACTGAGCTGATCCCAAGTTCCCCCAGTGAGGAATTGGTTCCCAGTAGCCAAGTCCTCTTTCCCCAAGGCTGCTGTGGGGTCTGCATGGGGACACCTCCTTACCTGGCAGCCTCACCAGAGTCAGGCTTTGGCTGAGATTTTTACTGTAGGTGGTTTTCTTAGGGGTTTTTAATGTGTTAAATTACAAATGCTTGTGTTCCTGGTGGCAGTGATGCAGCATGGCAGCTGCTGAGCAATGCCTGGGCTGCACAAGGTTTGGGCTCAGTCTGTTGGACCTGCAGCCCAGGGAATCTGCAGCTTGGGTTTCTGTGGATGTGTGGAATCACTTCCCTCTGGGCCCGTGGTTCTGCTGCCAGGTTGATTTAATACAACAAATTGTGTGTGAAACTTACAACTGGGAAAGCAAAAATAAATCTATACCATGGGAATGGATCCTGCACAGAGGGGATGGCTGGGGATAGAAGGCTTTTTCTGCTGTGCCTTGGCACTTGGTGCTCTTCCCCCGTACCTCTGGGGCTCCTGGTAGCTTGGATTGTTTCCTCATAAGGGACCTTGGCACTGTACAGCTGTAAAACTGTGGTGTTAAGTTGCCACGAGGCATGGGTGGCTGTGAAGGGGTGAATTTGGAGGTTTTGTGGGGAGCTGCAGGAGCAATTGCATGGAAACTTGCCTCCAAAGGCCAGGCACTGGTGGGAGCAGGTGTGGGGGGTGTAGAGGCAATGTTAGGGCCTCCCTGCTCTCAGGAGGGATTTCTCACCCAGCTGAGTACTTGCAAGCTTCAACAGGAGATTCCCCAGCTTCTCCTGCACTGTTTGCTAAAGCTGCTTCTCTGCTCCCTCCTTGGCACACCGTGTGTGTCCCTGTGCTGCCCTGCTCGTGGACAGCAGTGTTCCAGATCAGGTCACTGGTTGTCTTACTAAGCTCCCTGCTTCTGCTCTCTGTGGCTCCTTCCCATGTCCCTCGTGTCTGCCTGGGGCACAGCAGCACGTCCTGCTGCTTTGGGGGAAGGCTTTGCAGTCTTAGTAGTGAAATACAAAAATGTGAATTCTGTGATTATTGAAATTTCAGGGGCTCAGAAGTGAGTGTGAGTCCTGACAAGTGCTGTGGGATGTCTCTCACATCCCTTTTGCCTGAAAGGCCACTAGAGAGGGTAAAACCTCAGTGTTAATCCCTTTCCAACACCCCCTGCCCTGAGGCCCAGTGTGAGGTTAGAAAACTCTGCTTGCTTTGGACACTCAAACTTTTGTTGGGATTTTTTGCCTCCAGCAGTGTTATCTAACAGTGTTACTGGCTGTTATTTCTTGCAGACATCTTATTCACTTTTTTTTAGTATGTTTTTGATCAAGAATACTAGGAAAAATGTTGTTTTTCCAGGGAATAATTTAAATTAGGGAATAATTTAAATAGGCAAAAATAGGCACTTCTGCAAGGGCAGGTTTTTCTTAAAACAAAAATTCCACAGACCTATAGCAGCACTTACTGCTGGAGTGTTTTTGCTTCCCCTGCTCTGCTTTAAAGGTAAGAAAGGAGAAGGGGAAGTAACTGATGTGTCTGAGGCTCTAAGATATTCTGTCCTTCAAGTGATGTTTTTTTGAAGCTTTTTTCAAGCCTTCCTGTTCCATTTGATGGCCACAGCCTCAGCTTGAGTGCATGGCAGATCTGTGTCCACTCACACATGTTCCAACAAGAAGTTGTTCAACTCTTTGCCTCAAGTGCAGGGAATGGCTTCAGACTGAAGGAGGCTCAGTCTAGATTACCTGAGAAAGGTTTTTACCAATGAGGGTGGTGAGGCCCTGGCACAGCTTGCCCAGAGGAGCTCTGGCTGCCCGAACTCTGGAAGTGTTCAAGGCCAGGTTGGATGGGGCTTGGAGCTACCTGGGCTGTTGGAAGGTGTCCCTGCCTGGAGCTGGGTGAGCTTCAAGGTCCCTTCCAACCCACACCAGTCTGTGAGTCGATGATTTTGAGCCTTTGGCTCCTGGTGCCTGATTGCTCCCACCTGGATGCAGCTGATATTCCATCTGGAGCACTCTGCCGTGGTATCCAGAGAGAAACCTCAAGAAGTACAAGTGGCCATTTTGTGTTGGGAGCACGTGGTGATGGCAGCCTGGCCCACTGGGGTTTTGGGGAAGTGGTGGGGAGGGTGGGGACCTGCAGCAGCCATTCTGGCTGTGTTACCCTTTTGATTGTTCGGTCTTGGTGTTGCTTTTTGTTTTTTAGTATCTAACAGTCCGTTCTCTCTTCTCCCCTGCCCCACCACAGAGTTCAACCTTGTAAATACTGTTATTTGTATATACTGTAAATGATGACATCAGTGGGCACTACCCGAGCCCGGGGCAGCTGGGAGCAGACACAGACACAGAGCCAGACGCAGCACAAGCAGCGGCCGCAGGTAAGGGCAGCGTCCAGAGACCCCAGCTGGCTTCCAGGTGGAGACCTGGCTGGTCCAGTGCTAACAGCTGGGCTGGCCTAACGAGCTCCCCATGTGTCACAAGGTGCTGCTGCCAGAGTCAGGTTAATTGGGCAGCTGCTGACACTGGGGTTTCCATGTCTGTCTCCAATTGGGAGCTGCTGCTGAGATTCGGTTTTATTTCCATTTGTCCATTCCTCACACACTTTAATGAATGTAAGTGGCTGAGAAGCCATCTGCAGCGGGTCTTGGTGGTGTGGTGGTGGTAAGGTCTGCCCCAAAACAGATGTGGTTTGGGTGGCTGCTGCTCATCTGGTGCCATGAGGCTATTCAACAGTATATCCCTTTCTTCCAGACTCCTCTTCTTGCTTCTTTTTCATCTCACTTTCTCCCTGGAGTTTTTCTTCTGTGACCCTTGTTTGTGTCTCGTCTTTGCCATACTGATTCCTTTCCAGGGTTTCCAGAGAACTTGGGGCAGCAGAATGGCCTTTGGAGGATGGTTTGGAAATGCACCACTCTGACAATGTGCTCTGTCTCTCCCTGATTTCTTTAGGCTACTGCAGAACAGATTCGACTTGCACAGATGATTTCGGACCACAACGATGCTGACTTTGAGGAGAAGGTGAAACAAGTGAGTGTGGAAAATGAAGGTGAACTCTGACAGGAAGCTGAGATCAGTCTTGGGAGTACAGTGAATGCTGGGAGGGTGGGAGGGACACACCTGGCTGCTACCTGAATTTCCTTGGACTGCCTTCATAAAGTTGTATCACAGCATGGTTTGGGTCAGTAGGGATGTTAAAGGGTATCCAGTTCCACCTCTGTGCTATGGTGATATCTTCCACTATCCCAAGTAGTTCCAGCAGTGCCAGAGCCTCACCACCCTCACAGGGAAGAATTTCTTCTCAATAGCCTGTATAACCCTGCCCTTTGGCAATGGAAAATCATTCCCCTGTCCTGTCATTCCAGGCCCCTGTCCAAAGTCCCTTTCTGGCTCCTTTGGAGCCCCTTTAGGCCCTGGAGGGGGGCTCTGAGGTCTCCCTGGAGCTTTTACTTCTGCAGGCTCAACACCCCCAGCTCTCCCAGGCTGTCTCCAGAGCAGAGGGGCTGCAGCCCCTGGATCATCTCTGTGGCCTCCCCTGGACTCACTCCAGCAGCTCCTTGTCCTCCCTGTGCTGGGACCCCAGAGCTGGAGGGAGCTCTGCAGGGGAGGGTCTCAGCAGAGCAGAGGGGCAGAATCCCCTGCTGTGGCTGAGCCTAGAACAGCATTGGCTTTCTGGGCTCCCAGTGGCCAGGTCATGTTAGCTCAAACCCCCAAGTCCTTCTCCTCAGGGCTGCTCTCCATCCATTCTCCCCCAGCCTGTAGTCCTTCTCAGGGCTGCTCTCCATCCATTCTCCCCCGGCCTGTGTTTGTGTTTGGCATTGCCTGATAAGAGTGCAGCAACTTCTGTGGTGCTGAACTTCTAGTTTGTTTCTGCAGGTAGCAATGCTATCCTGAGAGAAGGAGGTTGTAGTGAAAGGAGGGGCATGGTAGAACAATGGTAACTCAAAAATTCACGCTTTTTGTTGAGGAACATAGTTATTCTGAGAAGGCTGAAGAGATTCCCTAGCCCCTCAATTTTTTGTTGAAAGGTTTCTTGTTTGGCATTCAACTCGCCTCCTGTGAGACCCATAGAGATTTTGGTGCCATCTTGGTTTGAAACATGCTGACTGTGGTGTTATCTTCTCTGCAGCTGATTGACATCACAGGCAAGAACCAGGATGAGTGTGTGATTGCTCTGCATGACTGCAATGGGGATGTCAACAGAGCCATCAACGTGCTGCTGGAGGGCAATCCCGACACGGTAGGATTAGGTCCTGTAAATCTGGTGAGGCCTAGTTCAGTCTGACTGCCTGTTTGGAGGTGGAGCATCCAGTAATGTCAAGATAAGGAGAGCCACTATGAGGAGTTCCACAGGAGCATGCACAGTGTGGCTGTGACCTGGCTGCTCAACGCTGCTCTCTGTGGGCTGTGACAATGGTCTTAGGTGTGAAGGAATAGAGGAGAAAATGCCAGAAGTTATTTCCTTCCTATGACTTTTGAGTCTAAGCAGTTCAACAGTAGTACAGTGGCACCTGTATGTGCTTTCACACCAGTGAGTATGAAGGAACTTGCTTTTTCCCATCAGAGCTGAGTAACATGTATGGAAAGGCAGGAGTGTGTCAGCTGGGGTTCCTTTCTGTCAGAGCAATGTGGTTTTTGTGTCTCTGGCCCTAAAGATTAATTTCTCAGTGATTCACTGACTGGCTTCTGTGCTGCTGCCTCTGACATGGTTTTGAGGGCCTTTTTTCTGTTTGTTGTTCTGGAGTTGGGCTTGGCTGCTGTTTCTCATGCAGGTGCTTGTCTCAGGCAAGCTGAGAACAGCCTGAGCAACCCCAAGAACAAGAGTGCTTGCTTAGGAGGAACCTTCCCCTTCATGCAGGGTGTCATTCCTTTTGTGACAAAGACAGCAGAGATGCAAGTACTGTTACAGTCCAAGAAAAAGCCTAGGAATGTGAGATCCTTCCAAACCACTGCTGGTATCACATATCCTCCTGGCAACCTGGTTTGGTTGGAGCCAACTCAACTCTGAGTTGAGAGTAAATATCATTTTGGAATATTATGCTTTAGCTCATTTTTCTTTTTGCCTGTGATAAACTCTGGGGATATGTGGATGAGCTGGACACCTCAGACTATATTTTGTGTATTGCAGCTGCTCCCCAGTGTCTGGTTCTCTGCTTGCTTTGGCTTCAGACAAATTTTGTACAACACATGTATGCATTCCTCCTTGTCTTTAGAAAGCCCTTTCCATTGAAAACTGAATAAAGTAGCTTTTGGAAATCCTTTTAGAAAAGGAAATTATAGGGATGTGCATTGCTGAGGTACAGCTCTGCCACTGTATTCTTCTTCATATCTTTTGTAATCAGTGAGTTCTAGTCAGGAACAGACCCCTGCTATCACAGCAGTTTAACTGCCTGCAGAAACACATTGCTCATGAGAGTAACATCCAGGACAGTGTGCAGCACAGAGCTGTGTAGTGTAGCAGCACCTCCTTTATTGGATGAGCAGCAGGAGGCCCTGTAGGGCAGGGCCATGGAGAGGCAGGCAGGGAGCTGACAGAGGAAGTGTTGGGCTGCCACTGATCCAGGCTGGTGGCCTTGTGGTCACAGCATCTCTGAGCACAGGCAGCCCCTGCACTGCCGTTGATCAGCACCTTGGAGCTGCTTCTGACCTGGGTCTGGTTTGTGCAGCAATCCCAGAAAGGGGATTTTCGTACAAGAAACAGACCTCTAGTTGCTTGAGTGCTCTGGTGCTGAAGACAGCTTACTTGCTGAGCTAGTTACTGGTAAGATACTGTATTTCAAACAGTAAAGGAGCAGGTATGATCTTGGCATTAAATTAAATTTGATTTTAAAAAAACTGCTTACCTGAAAAATGTTTACTTGGAATACTGTAATTTTAAAGTTTATTTCTGAGCCAGATACCTATGGAGAAACACTTTGGAAGCCTTGGGTTTGATGGCAGTTTGTGCCACTTTGTTGTTGGGTTTTTTGTCACTGTCTCTGAGTGCTGCCATTGAAAGCCAGCTGTCTGCCAGTTGTGTTTTCATGTAATTGTCAATGACTTAAGACTTTTTAAAATTGTTCTGACTGTGTGCAGCATCAGTTTAAGAATATGAAACCACTGCAACTGTCAGAAGATACATGGGTGCAGGCCCATGGCAATGAGCTGGAGGCAGACTTAACATTTTGCAGCTGAACTTGCCTGTTGGTTAAATTCTGTGATGCTTCTCTCCATCTAAGATGATATTTAAGGGAGAGGTTTTGTTAATAACAGTACATCTACTGAAAGAACTTACCCCAAATGTTGACTGTAGATCAGTATGAAACATTTACCTGGGTTATTCTGAGAGCTCCTGCTGACCTGTGTGAAATGGCAGGCTTTTTTTCCCCCTAAGCATGGTAAATGTGTCCATGCTTTGCATTCTAGAAGTATCATGCCCTCTCAGTTGAAGAATTTTAGTAGATCTTTGCAGAAATAGAATAACTCATCTGTTACCTCAAATTGCCTGCCAGTCAAGGAAGATGATGTGCTGTATGTAGACTGAGAGACTCCTTAAAAAAATGATCTGGAAACCATTTTTGAGGAGACCCCTCTTACATTCTCTGTAGCATGTTTAAATCTTCATGTATCTGCACCTTTCATTGATCTAACTGGGATTAATTTCTTTTCCCTCTGCAAACCTTCAGCATTCCTGGGAAATGGTTGGGAAGAAGAAAGGTGTCTCGGGACAGAAGGAGAGTGGACAGACAGAACCCAGTGAAGAAAGCAAAGAAAACCGGGATCGGGAGCGGGATTTCAGCAGACGACGTGGCGGGCTGCCGAGGCGAGGCCGAGGTGCCACCCGTGGAAGAGAGTGTATGGACCTGTCCTTCAATAACCCCCAAAACTCTCCCACTGAAGCACTCTGTGCTGTGTGACAGCTGTCAGTAGAGCTTTTTGGGCAGACACACCTGGGAGGCAAACCAGCCATGTGCGTGTGTGGATCTGTTCAGTGCTCCCTGTCTGAGATGATTCTTTGCGTGATGGCCTCACTTAGCATTGGCTTAAATCAGAAGTTCAGGGAGCATGTGGTGATGTGGTCCCCCACACAGCCACTGCATTTTGGGGTTTGAGATCTGGTCTAAAGCAGGATGAGTATTGAAATTGTCTTTGCATTGTTCTGTCTTTCAGTTCGGGGCCAGGAGAATGGGCTAGATGGTGGTAAGAGTGGAGGATCTTCTGGAAGAGGCACGGAAAGAGGGAGGCGGGGACGTGGCCGAGGCCGAGGTAGGTACACATGGGATGTGAGGTTCCCAGGGCTGGGAGGAGGACAATTACATCAGTATATCTACCATGAGGTTCCAAAGCCTCTTTTACGGGAGGAGTTGCCAAGCTGAAAATATGCACTTGATTTTTCTGTTCTTGTGCTTACTTTAGTGCCTACGTGTTGCTTTCCCATCTTAAAGATGCTAGAAATGGCACCTAGTTCTTGTATCACATCCATGGAGTTAGGAAAAAAAAAAGTGGTTTATTACAGAGGTGGGAAGTTAAAAAATTCAAGGTTAACTATTTTAGCAGGTGGCCATTGGTTTGTTAGCAACAGAACCTGCAGTCCTCATCATTCTTGCACATGTATCTGAGCACCACCACTGGCTTGGACTTTAAATACTTGGGGCAGAGATTAATTTTACCCCAAAATCTGCTTCACATACTGCAGAAATCAGAATCTGAGGTCCAGTACTTCTGGTTTGTGCCAGGCTCATGTGAGCCTGGATTGATGTATTGCTAATCATGCTGCCAGCCAGCTGAGGTCACTGCCATACATCGAAAGATGTTGTGGCAATCCCATCAACCCAGGAAGATCTTCTCTACTTTCATGTTCTGGGCATCAGAACTCTGTATGTTGTTCAAGTGTTTCTTTGCCCAGTGATGTAGAGGTACACATGGGCAGTGCATGTGTGTGTGTGTTTACAGGTGGCTCTGGACGGCGAGGGGGAAGATTTTCTGCCCAAGGCATGGGGTAAGTTTCACTGATATAAACCACAGCAAAAATAAAAGTCAGTGCATGAATGATACTGTTTGTGTCAGTAATTTCTGTTCCCATTTTCTTTTTCTTTTTTTTTTTTTTTTTTTGCGGGGGGGGGAGGTTTTGGGGTTTATCCTTATTAATAAGGCCCAAGCTGCATCACAGTAACTTAAATTTGGGATGGCTGGTGTAGCTGAAGCATTTCACTGCTGAGAGAGCTGCCTTGTGGTATGTGTTATGGTCAAAATCAAATCAGTTGCTCTCAAAATACTTTGACAGAGTGGCCATTTCCATCCTCTTGTTTCTCACAGAACTTTCAACCCAGCTGACTACGCCGAGCCGGCCAGCACGGATGAGAACTACGGGAATAGCAACAACACGTGGAACAACACTGGGAGCTTTGAGCCGGACGATGGCACGAGTAAGAGCCTTCACATGTGTGGGTGCTGGCTTGTCTTGAGAGCACCAGTGGGTTTTGCATCCATCCAGTTGCAATGAGGACATTCTAGGCAGGTCTTAGGCTCCGGGGTGGAAGAACAGGTTGTTGGTTCAGAGATGGATTTCGGTGACCCTGGTACTTTGCACCCTTTGCACATTAGAAACGGGAGCTGGATGGTTGCTCTGGGGTGAGCTTGTGGTTGCTGTTGCCTGACAGAGGCACAGAAACACTCAACTCTATTTGTTTTCCTGTAGAAACCATGCTACTGCTTGGAAAGGTGTTTTTATAAAATGTAGTGTGATAAGCAGATCCAAGATTTCCAAGTGTTTGGTGCATCCTCCAGAGAATTACTCGGAGTCAGATGTATTGCTCATCATTTTGATACTGAGAGCATTCTTTCTTTCATGGTCATCTTGCTCAAACCATGGTGAGGATAGGACTTTGTTACAGAAACGAGCTGAAAGCAATTCTGCTTCCTTCCCTGTTTGCAGCAAACATGTTTGCTGGGTGATTCTGAGCACCCAATTGCCTCTGCACATTCTCCTGCATTGGAAAACTGGTGGTCTGGGTTTTGTTTCATGTGTGCACAATATTGAGACACAGGTGAACTCAGATTTTGCAGTGTGAGAATGGGACAGTCACAGTCCTTCACTGTAAATACCCTTGTTTGGGGGGGAAGAGGGCAGGGCTCATTGGTGGTTTTGTTGTCTTTTTTTATGGAGCAATCTGGTACCACTGCAAAGTCTAACTATTTTTCCACAATTACTGAGTATTTAAGTAAATACCATGTCGTGGGTATAAGAAGCATCCACACCTGTGTTAATAGTGCTTTAGACCCCTTCCATACTTCCTGGTTTTGCTGAAAAACTGATAGTTTTGGAAAGAGAGAATTAAAGTCCTGTTATCTGGGATACCTTTTACTGCATACTGTTGGTGTCAGGGAGGGGAGTGGGGGTGGTTCATTTGTGTTTTCATGGGTTTTGTTTGGGTTTTGTTCATTTTTTTTGCCTTCAGAAAACAGCTATTGTGGAAGGAGGGTGTTCTTGTGAAACACCAGCAGACAGAGCTATCATCTTCTTGGCAGCTGAGAAGGGGTTTTAAATACCAGAGGGAGTGGACACAGCTCTGTGTGCTGGAAGTTTAACTGTCTAATGGGAACAGGCTTCTGTTTGAATGGTTTTCATTTTCCTGTGTTGGTGTTTGGTGGAATTGTGGAATGAAGTGGGTTGGAGTGTGGTTAGGGGGAGAACTGAAGATTTTTCTGGTGAACTCAAGATTTGCTCTAGTACTACAACACAGCTGCAAAGTTTATTGTGCAACACCACTGGTCACCTGTGTTGTGTGTGGTTGTTTTGTTTGCAATTTAGTAGCCACAGGCATCTCTTTAAATTAATAATATCCACAGGTACAATGTGACTGGTGTACATGGGGGCAATGAAACTCACCTACACTTTTTGAAGTCAAAATTTCACTGGTTGTCTTTCTTTTCTTTTTTTTTTGTTTCAGGACTTGATTTCATTGGGGGTGAGGGGTCAAATTATCCCCGAAAATTTGACACTGCTCCTGGTACGATACATCCAGGTGCACTAACTGCCCCGGATACCTTTACTTTGTAGCTTTTTTTAAAAAATCTGAAATATCTGTGGATATGTCATTCTTCTCTCTCTTAATTTGTTCATTTTAATTAATATTTGACTTTGTTCTGACTGTGCTTTTACTAACGTTGACATCTTGAATGTAAATTGGGAGGAGCTAACACAAATTCCTGTGGATTATGCAAATTTTAACTTCAGCCATTGCTTCTGGATGCCCAGAGCAGCTCTGTGTCCCCAGCACTGGTGACAGAGCACCCCACCTGAGGGCAGGAAGTGTGAGGCAGCTCAGTCATACTCCCTGTGCCTCACATGCCCAAAGCTGTGCCTTGCTGTTGTCCCTGTGCCGTTGCTCTGGCCTCCCTGCTGTTCTGCTCAGGGTCACACCACTGCTGCCAGGGCAGCTGGTCTGGCTGAGCTCTCTCTGTGCTTTGCCTCTGCTTTTGGCTGCTGCTGGGTGAGCGGTGCCCAGTGGCTGCTCTGGCATGCTCAGCCTGCCTGGCTGCTCCTCTTCACCTCCCTGCAGTTGAAGATGATGGATTTTGAGATGACAGGGGTGCTTGATGGCAAAGGTGCTCTGTTCCTGGTCGCTTTATTTCCTGCTCATATACCATTGTCCTTATGAGGCCAAGAGACCCCCATGAGAGGATGCAGTTTGCCTCACATCTACAGAATTCCATTGTGTCCATAATAAGGCCAACATCTTGTTTGTCTCCTCCATCTAATCTGAGGTTTTGAAGTTGAGGCTAAGGGACCTTCCAGAAGAACTTGCCACTTGACTCTGGAAAGTCAGGGCAGCAGGAGTGGTGTTGAGGCTGAGGAGTCTCTCATGTAAGGGCCTGGAAGCAGGCAGGCATACATGGCGTGCTTCTGCTGTGTTGGAGCATTTTGGGTTAATCTTTAACTTCCACAGGCAGCACAAGGCCATCTGCTCCAGCACTGCCATTGTGGTTTTGCTGCCCTTTGGCTCTGTTTGGATTAACATTCCTTTGAGGTGCAGAGTGGGGGCCTTTGGGTGTGTTGCCTTCCTAGAGCAGGGTGACAAGCCTGGATCCAGTCCTTGAGTGGCAGCAGGCTGTCTGCTGGGCTGTGGGAGGAGCATGCTGGGTTATCTCCCAGTTTAAAATGAAGAGAGAGTGTATTTGGGGAGGGATTTGAAAAACTTGAAGACACAATGGGATTTTTTTTCCTTCACCACATTCATATTTGCACATGTTGTTGGCTTAATTTTATTTTTTCCTCTTTTTCTCGATTTGAGGAGCTTAAAGACCAGCAGCTTTTTGAAGGGCTTTCTGAAAGCAGAAAGGAAAGCTTGCTGTTCAGAAGACCACCCTTCTGAAATGGTGTTAGAAAGCTCAGGGTATTGCTTGTGTTGCAGCTCTCCCCTTCAGAAGAGCTTGATGGAGAGTGATACAGTTGGTTTCTTTAAAAAAGCTTCCCATGCTGTGCTAGTTGGGAGCTTTCTGGAGTGTTCCTGGTGAACACATCACAGGTCTTTGATGCTCCATCTGCCCCTTTGTGTGTGGGGAGCTCAAGCCATTCTGAGTCAGTGTCTGGTGTCTGAGGAGTAGACTTGCTGGGAAAGCCCTGTCAATGGCTGTTCTTCATCTGCAGGGCTTCCTTCTGCTTTTAGTGCTGCTTTTCTTCTTATTTCCCCCAAACAAACGAGACTTAAGAGCCCCATGCTATGTTCCTGCATGCACAAACTCTTGGGGCAGCTCTCCTGTCTTCCTGCTCTCTGGGCCAGCTGCAGGTACATCCAGCTCCCACTTCACCTCTTGGGTCAGGCTTGGGCTAGAATGATCTTTCTGATCCATGGAAATTTGGAAAGCAGCCTTCCCACTACTGCTGTGAGGGCATCAAAAATCTGAGGATTGTGGGAATTTAGGTTTCTAAACTGCAGATGGGTTTTGCATTGGATCTGTTGATGGTTCTGGCTGTGGAGAAAGGGGTCGTGTGCCTTAAGACTTCTGGCACTCTGGCAAGTATTGGTGTATTAATAACTGTATGTCAGATTTGAATATATAAAAAAGTAAATCCTGGGAGACTTCTTGAATTGGCTCAATTCATCAAGCAAGACAAAAAAGCAATGAGAAAAGAATAATTCACTGATACTTATTTCATGCACTAGATCCCCCAAGTCTAGACAAGTGGTTGTTTAAACACACAAGTGAAGTCTGTATGGGGAGATCTGTGTCCTGCAGAAGAGCTCAGAATGTTCTCCTTCCCCACATGCTTTGTTTTATTCTGTAAAAGGGCTGATACCAGCTTGTTCCATCCAGTAAGTGTCTTCAGGATTAACCCTGCTGGTGCTCTCAGATTTTCTTGATCTGGTTTGTGTGGACTGAAAACAAGCTACACAAAATGGGACTGGCTTTATGCTCTGAGGTTTTTGGGGATGTGAAAGCCCCTGCTCTCTTCCCAAACCAAATTTCAGTTGTTAAATGCAATCTGAAACTGACACATAATATTCAAAGTACAGAGATTAAACTGTGATGGAAGCAAGGATTGGAACAAGTTGAAAATGCAGCCAGGCAAAGCTCTTTATTTTCTGGTAAATTTTTGCTCACCTGAATTGTGCTGTGTTGGATTGCAGCTGAGGTTTCCTGCTTTTCTCCCTGGTACTTCAAGCTGCACACTTTGAGCATGTCTCTGAAACTGGTCACAGAAAATGCAGAAATTGCTTAGTCCCATAAATTTTCTTTTCTGAATCCCATTTGCCTGAGCACAGGAGGTTCTGGAGTGCTGAGGTTTCAAGCCTTTTTTTTTTTTTTTTTTTTTTTTTTTTTTTTTTTTTTTTTTTTTTTTGTGGGGTGGAAGATGAACCATGGGAATGGCTCAGTTATCCTTAGGTTTTATAGAAACTTGGGTTTTACCTGGATGGTGAGACCCTGTGCCAGAGGTGGCAGGAAGCCCACGAGGGAGGAGCTGCTGGGGTAACACTGCTTGCGGGTGCACAAACCTACAGCTACTGCAGTACAAGGGGAAGCCAGGAAAATGGCCCAAGGAGTCTGGGGATGATGCTGGGGCTTCCTTGCAGAGCTCAGCTTCCCTTTTGGGTGTTGGGAAGATGTGTGTTGCCCTGTCTGGCAGCCTGGCAGTCCCTCCTTTTCATCCCAGCCTGCGCCAGCAAGGCAGAGGCAACCCCATCACGGTACCTTGACCGTAAAGCCTGGGTTGAGGTCGACTGCTTTAAGTTGTCTGATTGGCAAATAGAAATCCTCCTGGCTGTCTGCAAAGCTCCCCAGTGCTCCCCCAGCTGTTGGACATAGAGCTTTGATACATGCATAACTTCTGTACCTGTTGTTGTCCTTGTAGGTGCATGGAGGGCAGCGACAGAAGAATGGGGCACGGAGGACTGGAATGAAGATGTAGGTATTTTCTGAACCCATCTCCTCTGTGCATCTGCCAGCAGGCTGCTGTCCTGTCTGTACACACAGAGCTGCCAGAGGAGCTCAAAGCCCATCCTCCCCAAACTGTGGACAGAGCCCCAGGCAGGCTCCCAGCCCTGGGAGCTATGATGAATAAATAATTGTTGCAACTTCTGCAGGATATGTGTTATAGAGCTTGTCATAAGGGCCTAAGACAGGAAGAGATCTCCTGGGGCATTGAGGCTGGTCCTCTCATTTCCTGTAACTCAAGATGGAATTCTTCCAAAAACTGGCCTGACTCCACAGGACTCTTGCTCCACTCCTCTGGTGGTGTGGCAGCTGGGGAAGTTTTGCCTTTGATCACACCAGCAGCAGTTTCATGGTTTCATGCACATCATGTGCCTCTGCTGGTCCTTGTGATTTGAATGGAAAAGAAGCTCTTGACTTTACTTTCTGACTCTTTGGTGTGTCTCACCACCTTTTGTTCTCTACCTCATCTCCTTCAGGAGAGAGTGGACATTGTTAGCACCTTCTCTTAATGCCTGCCTATAAGTTTCTTCCGAAATGGGCTTCAGTCCCTCTCTGAATCAAGGAAGGACTTCTGTTCTTGCAGATGGCAACAGGGTTGGGCATTTTAGTGTGATTGTTAGTTTTGTGTGCTCATTTTGGCTCAGCTGACAGAATGGGCAGGCATTTTTTTGCCAGGCACCACCTGGGGGAAGCACTGCTGCTGTGTTTGGAGATATGAGCAGCTTTTCTTTGTTCAGTCAGGTCTCTGCTAGAAGGGAGCCTCTGAGGGCCTTTCTTACCCTCAGTGTGTATGAGATGCTCCCAGGAGTTCTGGATTTCTTCTTGAACTCTGGCAGTTCAGTTTGTAGCAGCTCCTCAGTCTGGAGTAGAAGCTGTTCATGTTCAGACATGTTTCAGGCCATGTTTCACAGGTCATCACTAACCTCCACCAGATTTTGAGCAATGTTATTTTTCCCTTCCATAGTTGATCTGTTGGTCAGATCATCCAGGTGAGCCCAGATCACTGGAAGCTTAGCTATGGATCCAAAGTTTCTCTTTGACTTTGCTACCTGTGCTTGCACCTACTGTGCAGGGGCTTTCACAGGTTTGTGCTGCATGCCATTGACTCATAGCAATGGCCCAAAGTCCTAGGGCAGCCCTAGGGGATGTATGGACTATGGGAAATTTGTAGAAGCATTTGAGAGGTTTTTTTTTCCCTACTGGCTGATGATTTGTGCACTTGCCTGAGAAGAAACAGATTAAATAGAAGCTGATTCTGGTGGAAGCCAAATGCTAGAGAAGTTTCAGTCTCAGTACTTGAATTTTTTGAGTTTTTCTGTCTGTTTGTCTCAAACATTGATGTGCTTTGTGTCATAGAGGCTGTTATGAGGTGCTGTTCTCACTTTTGGATTCTTTTTTTCCTTTTTTATCTTTCAGCTGTCAGAGACAAAGATCTTCACAGCCTCCAATGTGTCTTCAGTGCCTCTGCCTGCTGAGAATGTGACAATCACAGCTGGACAAAGGTGGGAGCCCATGGTGATGCTGTTTACCTGGGAAAAGTGGCACATGAGTGTAGGAGCAATTTGCCATCCTCAACTAAACCTTACTAGCTAGCTAAAATGCAGCAGCTCTGAATGAGGTGGGGTGGAATGGAAGAGTTGACTTAGGATTTATGGGGTCCTAATACTGGATTAGAATTTTACTAGGTTTTATTGCTGGTTCTTCAGGTTTGGGGGCATTTTGCTGAGTTAAATTAATGTAATTTTAAAATTATTTAAAATCAAAGGCCGTGCAGGGTCTTGCTTGGTCAGTCTGTCATTTTCAGGCTGCTACTGGCAGTGGTGAGTTAGCATACTGCAGATTCCTTCAATTTGTAGAGTAAAAGCTGTGAGGCTCAAGAGGGAATAATGTTCTCATGGAAGTGGGAGCTTTGGTAACTTCAGTGGGTCTTTGTCTACCCAGAATTGATCTCGCAGTCCTGCTAGGAAAGACACCCTCTTCTATGGAGAATGAGTCAACAAACCTGGAGTCATCCCAGACTCCTTCCCTGGCACAGCCACTGGTGTTCAGCAATTCTAAACAGAGTGCTCTATCCCAGCCTGCCTCTGGAAACTCCTTCTCTCACCACAGCATGGTAAGGAAATGCTGGTCTCTGCCAGTGCTGTTTGACTCAAGTTGCTTTTATCCCCTGTTGTTGTGGCTGTTTGGGTAATATAGGAGATGCAGTCCTGATGCTCACTGCTTGGGGCTGGTAGAGTGAAATAATTTGCTAGTCTGCTTTAAAAGCAGTGGCCTGAAGTTCATTGCTCAATTTGAAATAATTGTGATAATTCCTCTCCTGCTGCCCTTGTCAGACTTGCAACACATGCTTCATTCCTGCTTAAAGGAAAGGAAAAGCTCTTTTGGTCCAGGGCTTGCAATTCCAACAGTTTGAGAAACAGGACTGGTTGGGAACTGGTGTGGGATGGAATGCTGGCACCCCTGACAGGAGAAGGAAGGAGACATTGAGTCAGAGTCAGGGATCTGCATAGACCTGGGCAGATGCTGCTTTGTGTAACTTCAGCAGAAAGAAATAAAAATTGTTTACTTAATGGTGAGAGAGCTGAGGAAATATTTTCAAAACCATATTAACTATAAAGCCAAGATCTCCTGGTGTTTTTCTTTTAGTGCAACTGAATGCATGAGAATAATTTAATATGTTTTTTAAGATGCTGTCTGTTAACTTCCTTTGTAACCCCCTGTGACACTGTACCATGGCTTGGGCTGGGCAAGAGATGAGCATACCTGTGTTCACACACAGTGGAGGCTGGGAAAGAAACAGGAGCCCTTCCTGCCAGCAGTGTGTGTGCATGTGGAGCTCAGGAGTGCTGAGCTGAGGCACCCAGTGAGAAGCAGCAGGGTACAGTGCATGTGGGATGATGTTCAGAGATGTACCTGTCCTCTGAGCCATGGCAGACATTAACTTTATCTCCTTGCTGAAATTGCAGGTGAGCATGCTGGGGAAAGGGTTTGGAGATGTCGGGGAGGCCAAAGGCAGCAGTACCACAGGGTCACAGTTCCTGGAGCAGTTCAAGACAGCCCAGGCACTGGCTCAGCTGGCAGCTCAGCACACCCAGCCTGCTGGGAGCACCACTGCTGCTTCCTGGGACATGGCATCCACCACACAGACCTCGTCTCTGGTGCAGTACGGTAAGGAGAAGCAGCATGGCTCCCCAAGGGGTGGGAATGTGTTCCCCCAGAACTGCAGGGGCACACTGGGAGCAGCCAGGAGGGATTCAGCAGAGGATCTGTTCACAACCAATTTAGCTGAGCAGAAAATTAAGAGAGCTGTGGGTGACACTAAAATGTAATAGTGTGTGTGAGTCTCTCCCTTTTATACTTGGAACAGTTGAATCTGTCATTCTAGACAGTTTCAGGGCCAGGGATCTGGTGTTCCTGAGCCTCTCAGAGTGTGCAGAACTACTTCCCTGTGTAAAGCTCTGCCAGAAAAAGTTCTGAAAGGGCATCTCTGGAGAACAGCTCCCAAATATGAGCTCTTGTCAGTCTTCTCCTTGCTGAACTCCTGTTATCTTTTAAGAGAATTTTAAGGGGATTTGCTCTTAAATGCCAAGAAGTAACACTATTGCTGGGCTGGCATGAGGGAATAAACAGGGATTGAGAGGCTCTTTTCAGATGAGAAGCTGAGTTTTGCTGTGGTTGAGTGCTACTGTAATTTCCTTCAGCTTGTGCTTTTTATAGGGAAATGGCTCTGGTTCAAATCTAAGCTGCAGAAAAATTGAGCCCTGTCCTAGTGACAGTCAGTGTTGGCAGCTTCTGATCTTCTCAGACAAGAAGCCTCAGAGGAGAATCACAGAGAATAGGAGTTGATTTTGAATGAACTGTGGAAAGGCTTAGTCAGAGGAGGAAGGTGGTGCAAAAACCTGAGGGCAGGCAGCCCCAAGCAGTGGTGTTGCTTGGAGATACCTAGTCCCTGCAGAAGGGCATGGCAATGGAATGCAGGACTGTTAACAGAGATGGGAAGGAAGTGGCCTGCAGGACTGTGACATGCAGTGTCTCCACACGAGGGACTCTGGAGCCCAGCTTTTCTTGGAGAATGGAGGACTTGGGCTGTGCAAGCTGGCTTTGTCCTGTAGGGATGGTGGAAGCAACTGAGGGAAGAAGGGCTTAAAAAGGCTTGGCATTGATGGTGGTGAGAGTGTGAGGCTGGGACTGGGAGCAGAGATGCTGAAGTTCTCTGCTCTCTGACAGGCTTTGGGATGAAACATAGAGGAAAAGGATTTACTTTTCTTGATAAGCATCAGAATTTGATTTCTGTTTAACAAAACAAACCCTGCTGTCTTGTCCCATAGATCTCAAGAACCCAACAGACTCTTCTGTGCATAGTCCCTTCACCAAGCGTCAGGGCTTCACATCAACTTCAACCATGATAGAAGTGTTCATGCAGGAGAAGCAGCCTGTGGTGACTGCCTCCACAACCACGCCGGCACCTCCATCCTCACCACTGCCCAGCAAAGCCAATCCAGTTCCCCAGATGTCTCCAGGGTCCTCGGACAACCAGTCCTCAAGTCCCCAGCCAGCACAGCAGAAGCTCAAGCAGCAAAAGAAAAAAGCATCGTTAACATCAAAGGTGCAGACCAGTGGTGGGGAAGGAGACATCGAGTTGTGTTAGAGCTGCAGAATCAGCTATTTGGGCTGCTGAGGGAAGGTCTGGGCTTGGCCTTCTTGTTGTTAACATTGAGTGTTTGTGGGGATGATGGAGTTGTGTGCTTGCCTGGTTGCACAGTGTAATTCAGGGGCTGCAAGCCTGTAACTGCCATTGTGTGCAGGGAAACGAGGGTAATAAAGTCATTCTCTGGGCTAATGACTGGGAATGATTGACCCATTCTATTGTTCCTCCCTTGCAGATTCCTGCACTCGCGGTGGAAATGCCTGGTTCCTCAGATATCTCAGGGCTAAACCTGCAGTTTGGGGCGTTGCAGTTTGGTTCAGAGCCTGTTCTTGCTGAGTATGAATCGACGCCCACAACCAGCGCCGCCGTTAGCCAGTCTCAGAGCAGCCTCTACACCAGCTCGGCCAGGTGAGGACCAGGAGCCTGTTAATCCAAGCAGGCAGCTTTGGAAGTTGGCTGGCCCTGTGGACTTGAGTTGTCATGCATACTAGTAGACCCTTTCTGACTGTACTTTGGTCACAAAGGGGGGACAATGTATGCAACAGCAAAGCACAAGTTGCCAGCAGACTCATCGGGCAGCTCTGTGGCTCTTTGGCCTGCGGTACTTGCACAGAAAACAGTTTTCTGCTACTTTTAAACTGTGCTGTTGAAAACACAGACATGGTATCCCTAGCACAACTGCTCCATGTCTTTGGTGAACAGATTCTGAGTGCTTTGTCCTTATTTTTGCCTGGCAAACTGGGACGCAGTGGGGTAGGAGTATCTTTGGTGATGGGGTGTTTGTCTTCTGTTGGGCTGATCCTTAGTAACTGGCCAGTCCCTTGAGTACAGGCACCTGAGTGGTGGCAGCTCATGAAGTGTTGCCTGAGGCACAGCAGTGTATGAGGCAAGGCTGCAGCTGGATGTTCATGGCTGGGCTAGCCCTGCTCTCTGGGCATGTTTCTTGGCTTGGCTGCTTCATGTGGTGCCTTTATACTGATGCTTGGGGCTTTTTATCTTGAGTGTTTGAAGTGAAGAGCCCAGTCTGGGCCAGCAGCTTACAGCAGGGCTGTTGAGGAAAATGGAGGAATGCTTTTTTTTTCCTTTTTTAGTGAATCTTCATCCACAATTTCGTCCAATCAAAGCCAGGAGTCTGGTTACCAGAGTGGCACAATACAGACAGCAACATTTACCTCCCAGAACAGTGCTCAGGGACCACTGTACGAACAGAGATCCACCCAGACGAGGCGATACCCAAATTCTATCTCCTCTTCGCCCCAGAAAGATCTGACCCAGGCTAAGGTAAGAGAGCAGCTTTGCTCACCCATTGTGCTGAGTGAGCCTCACGTGTGAAGTGTCTTGGGGAAAGCTGAATGGCTTATCAAAGGGTTCTGTGATCCTTCAGCCTCACTGTGTGGCTCGTGGGCTCTAATGAGAGCTCTCCCCTGGCTGCTGTTTTGTGCCAGGGCCTGGACCATTGGGGTTATCAGCAGTCAAGGTGATTGCAGGGCATGTGTTGTGTCATGTACAGTTACCCTGCTAGAGGGGGACATGCAGACAAAGAATTTTGTTTTGTGTTACCAATTTGATTGCTGTATGCTGCACAGCAGTTCAGTAATGTCAGGTTTGGCTAATGAACTTGGATTGAGAGTGTTGAGGCAGTCTAACTACCAGCAGCAGAGAAACTGCTTGCAATGATTTCTTTCATATACACCTGGGGACCATGCTGGCATGGGGCTAAACCTTGGGACTGACCCAAACACAGTCTGGTGACACATGCTGGTAGCAGGACCTTTTCATAACTGCAAGGGAGTGTGAGAGAGAGGTGACATTAGCTCTGCCTCTGGAAATGTGCAGCTATAATGCCCAGTACTCCTTTTTTCTCTTCTTCCTCAGAATGGTTTCAGTTCTGTACAACCCACGCCATTACAAACCACACAGGCTGTTGAAGGTAAGAGTCTTGCCAGTACAGCGGGTGTCCTGTATCTCTTGTGCTTGTGTTCCCTGCTTTGAATGAGATGTTTTATCTCTGCTAATAGCAAGTCCTTTCCTTGCTGGACTAATTGCTGCCATTTAAATTATATGTTTGCCTCAAAACATTCAGCTTTGTGCTGATCTTTGAGATCCTTGAAGGGTCACCTATGACAATAACTTACTCTGCTTTGTGTGTGGAAGGCACTTCGGTCTTGAAGCTCTTTGCAGAGCCAGTGTTAGTGTTGGGGTAAAGTGAGACATAGAACACAATCATAAGTGTATAACTGTTTGGTAGCACTGAGGGAAGCCCTAAATCTCTCAGATCTGCTAGCTGAGCCCTTGTGTTACCCTCTGGAAGTTGCCAGTAGCTGCACTTAACCCAAAGCTTTTGTTCTCAGGTGCTACGGGCTCTGCAGTGAAATCCGACTCCCCCTCTGCTCCCAGTATTGCACCTCTCAACGATGGGGTGTCTGCATCGTCCTTGCTGACAACAGCCAGCCAACACTCAACAGCTCTGAGCAGCCTGAGCCACAGCGAGGAGCTCCCCAGTACAACCACTGCCCAGCTCAGCAGGTGAGCGAGTGGGGGTGGAGTTCTGAAGAAGCAGAACTAGAAGCAGGAATCTATGGCAGACATCAGGGTCTGTCTCATGCAGTGTGGAAGACTAAAATGACTCACCCCATTCAAGCAGATGGGAAATGGGATGGTGCTACCAATGTTGACTCTCTCACCTTGGTCTGACAACGTTTTATTCCTCTTCCTGTCAGTGCATTACCCACCCAGCAGAACAGTCTGTCCTCATCCACATCCTCTGGGCGAACATCAACTTCAACTCTTCTGGTGAGTCTGGATATGCTCTCTCACTGTGTGCCCCATTTCTGCTCAGCTTGGCAGGGTCTGCTGGGGTGCCTGACCTTCAGGCTGTGGTTGTGGCAGGAGTTGCCAGGCTGCTGGCTGTCCTGCTGGAGTCTGGATGTTGTGTGGAGAGAGACAACAGGGAGAAATGTCAGAACACTGTCTGCACCTGTGGCTCAAGGCTGTTGACACCCTGCCTGTTTCTGACTGAGCAGTGCCTTCTTTTGAGGCTGTAGTAGCCCTTGAAGGTACTGCAAAGTCACAGCCACATGTCAGAGCAAACTGGTAGCTGATGCAGTGGAACCAAATATCTCTACTGCTGGAGCTCTTGCAGTACAGTTCCTGGGTATTGGCTTTTGCTGCACAATAAATCACACTGCTGCAGATGTGGTGTCAAGCCCTGCTCCTTGCATTGGCCAGATGTGTTTGGATGTAACCATGAGAGAGGTTTGTGAGCATTAGAGATTGGCTGCTGTCAGGACTTGGGACTTAAGCCAAGCTCACTGCAGAAACATCCAGATGCAGACAGAGGCACGATGTCCTGCCTAGCGAATGTCCTGTGGTGCCTGTGCACTTGGTTCCATCTGCCTGATCCCTGACTCTCCTCCCTTCCTTCCCTAGCACACAAGTGTGGAGAGTGAAGCAAGCCTCCATTCTTCTGCTAGTACTTTCTCCACCTCCTCCAGCACGGTGTCAGCTGCCCCACCGGTTGTCAGCGTTTCCTCCAGCCTCAGCAGTGTCAGCAGCCTGGGCCTCAGCCTCAGCAGCAACTCCACAGTGACAGCCTCGACTCGCAGCTCTGTTGCAACCACATCAGGTACTGTCCTGGCTACTGCTGTACCAGAGAAGGGTGTGAGGGCTAAGAGAGCAAGCTTCTGTTGTTTGCTTCACTGTGGAACTTTGTCTTTCCCCTCCTTTTTCAGGAAAAGCCCCTCCCAATCTCCCTCCTGGAGTCCCACCGTTGTTGCCTAATCCATACATCATGGCTCCAGGGTTGCTACATGCCTATCCGGTGAGTGGAACTTCGCAGAGGTGTCATGCCACCAGGTCCCTCCCAGCTCCCTCTGCAGCAGGGAGGGATGTAGCATAGTGGGGAAACTGAAAACTGTGACGTAGCCCAGCAGGACTGCCTTGGACAGGCAGAGTTTGGACCTGCTGTTTTTTTCCATGATATCCATGTGCCCGTGGGGGTGAATGTGTGTTGTGATCACCCCAGGGCAGAGTCTACGTACCTGTTCTCTGCAGCCTCTCCAGCCTTTTAAGAGCCCTTGGGCAGAGCACGGTGTGTGGAAGCACAGAGCTGTGTTAGAAATATGGTGTGACAAAGGGCACCCAGGGCAAGGGTAGCAACAGCCACAAAGTCTAGGGGTGTGTGTCACACCCTCTCCTAAACGTGAGGACAGATTTCAGTTTTGGGATTATTTCCAGAGAAAAACTGTTGAGTGGCTTTATGATCTGGAGCACTTTCCTTTGAGCAGCTCACAGGAACTTCTGGCAGCATCAGCCTGTGTCGAGGATCTGGCTGCCTGCTCCTGGTGGCTCATGTGGCTGCTGACTGGCTACTTCTGGCTTTCCCTCATGGTTATCTAAATGTTTAATCTTCAAATTGGGTGTCCTTATGTTGTCCATGTCCCCATTGTCATCTCTGGCTCTTTTTCTAGCCACAGGTGTATGGATATGATGACTTGCAGATGCTCCAGACAAGATTCCCATTGGTGAGTACTGCAGAATGACAAGGACATGCCACTTCCACTGGTGCTGTTTGGGCAGAGACAAGTCAGCTGAAGAGCTGAAGGGGGTGCTCAGTGGATGCACCTCTGTAGCAGCAATGAGGAGTTAATCAGTTGCTCCTTGGCACGTGGGGAGTTGCCAGTACGTGTTACTCATGCAGCAGTATTCCCTGTGCAGCCAAGGAGCACGAGTTACAGCAGCAGGGCTATTATAGAGATTCACCTCTGATCCATGACAGAGCCAATACCTGATGAGAATGGGCTTTATTTAGCAACAGGACATGTCCGTTTTATTGTGAAGGGGGGGGAAAGTCCAGCCAGTTTAAGAGCTGCATACCAGTAGACCTTATCTGGTTCTTCTAATAGCCAGATGAGGGGGATGGTACATGCTACAGAAACCTGGGGCTGCTGTAGGTCATGATCAGCCTGGATGTGGCTGGTTGGACTGCAATACTCAGACATATCTTCAGCTACAGTACAGAAATTCCTCTCTCCCAAATATACTGCTTTGCACTTTGGACAGAGCTGATAAATGCCTTCTTTTGTTTTTATTCATCAGGATTACTACAGCATCCCATTCCCTACACCCACCACACCACTGACTGGAAGAGATGGCAGCCTGAGCAGCAATCCATACTCTGGTAGGGAAAAAGACTGCTCTGATTCCCATCCCATCAGGGTTTGTGCTGCTTCTACTAGTGTCCTGTGTCTTTGTCCACTGGAGCTACCTCTGCACCTGCAGTGTGCCTCCTGCGCTGCTTTTGGTTTGGAGCATGCTTCTCACAGCTAAATTCTTGCCTTACCTTTGAGCATCTGGTTGTGTTAAGGTCTGATACTGGGAAGAGGTGGGCAAAGTAGGAGCTAATGGGGCAGTTGGAAAAGGAGTGAGGAAGGGCTGAAAGATGCAAGGCCTGCAACTGGGGGACTGCTTTCCAGGTGGTTGTGAGGCAGGTGGTAAGCAGTGCTTCTCAAGCACTGAGAGTAAAAATAGAAAGAAACACAACATATGGAGAAATTAAATTTTTTTTAATATGGGACAGTCTCATGGAGAAAGCAGGTGGGAAATTTGGGACCTGACAAGCTCAACCCAAGCACCCAGTTGGGTGTATGACCTCGCAGTGACCTTGCTAAGTGCATTAACGCGCTGCCAGTCCGCAGTGGGCACTGATTGAGCTTTCATGTGCTTTAGGAATTGTTGCACTTGGGGGTTCACTCTTTTTCCAGCACCACTTCTCAGCTTTGACAGGAGCTGGTTTGTGTGGAAGTGCTTTTGCCCAGCTGAGGCTGAAAGCTCAGAGCTCTATGAGCTTTGAACTGTGTGAGGTCTGAACAGGAGAGTGTTTGCTTGAATGAGCCAGGTGAGTGCTCATCAAGATCAGAACAGGGAGCTTCCCCCAGCCCTGCAGCCAAGCCCTGCACAGCCCAGGCAAGGATCTGGGTTGTGTTCAGTCCTGCTGGTGGTGCATGGAAAGGGACAGCTTGTAGCATCAGGCTCTGCTAGCAGGTTTATCCAGTGCCAGACTGTGGGCTTTGCTACTGTGGCTTCCCTTTGCCTCTGTAGTCTAGTTGGGCCAAGGAGCAATTAATAGCTTCACCTTATCAGTGAGCAAAAGTCTGAGGACCACAGTCCTTGGCACTGGCAGGAGGTGGGGGGGAGGGGGGTGTGACTGAAGTCACTGTTTATCAAAAGACTGGGTCACCTTTGGGCTGAGTTGAAAGGGACCAGGATCTAGCATCTGTTCCTCACTCTCACCTCCTCTGTTTCAGGTGATTTAACAAAATTTGGCCGTGGTGATGCCTCTTCCCCTGCTCCTGCAACAACTCTGGCGCAGCCTCAGCAGAGCCAGACCCAGACTCACCACACCACGCAGCAGACGTTCCTGAACCCGGCGCTGCCTCCTGGCTACAGTTACACCAGTCTGCCATACTACACAGGGGTACCAGGGCTCCCCAGCACCTTCCAGTACGGGCCCGCCGTGTTCCCTGTGAGTCTCCCAGAGGCAAGGTGTGTGATTTGGACAGAAGGGTGGCACAGCAAAGCCTCTTCTCACTCTGTTCCTCTCTGTTCTGTAGGTTGCTCCTACCTCTTCCAAGCAGCATGGTGTGAATGTCAGCGTCAATGCATCAGCAACCCCTTTCCAGCAGCCCAGTGGCTATGGCTCTCATGGGTACAGCACTGGTAAGAGACCCCCAAGAGCACTTTCACAGCAGCAGGACTTGCTCCCAGTCTTACTGACTGTGATAGGGACTGCTGTCTTACAGCAGTAATAGAGATAGATTCCAGGGGTGCTGCTCCCAAGTAGGTTGATTATCCTTAGAAAGGCCCAGGGTTGTTCTGCATCCAGGTCTGAAGCAGGTTTGGGGGTTACAGATCACTTCATGCCCTCCTCTGTGCCCCACACATCAGCTGTCTGGGCCCTTGGACTACTATCAGAAGCTTAAGCTGCTGAATGGTTTGGTTTGTTGGGTTTTTTTTTAATCTACCTGTATGTGATTAACAGAACAGCAGTTGTTCTGGATTTGAAGTTGTTTCCCACCAGTGTTTGGCAGACACTTTATAGGGAAGTGTCCTTGATGCAAAGATGCAGGAAGGTCATGAACCTGCTGCCTGTCTTGGTATTTGGTTGGTGTGTGGCTGACTTATGTAGGGCTGCATTTTGCTCTCTCTACCAGTCTTTAAATTCCTTTTGTCACTTTTTTCACTGCATTAGAGCCCTTCAAGATAGTATTCTCTCTTTGAGAAGGTATTTCAGCTTTGTACCAGGTCACCTGGTGCTGAGTCCTTCAAACTGCTTTCATTTCAGCACTTTTTCCAGGTATTAAATAATGGTTGAGGTGTCCTCTGGGCCACCCTCTTTTATGGACAGCCAACACCCCATGGGGCTTGTGTTGTCAGTCGCTGTACCAGCCATCCCAGCCTACAGCTGAGTTTACATGCAATTGCCTGTTTTACACTGGAGGAGCTTTTGGGCTGTCCTTGCTGCTGTGCCACATGCTGTGGGTTTGTCCATTGTGTTCCCCAAGTCTCCTCGGAGCTGCTGTTTCCCAGCTGGTTTCTGGGGGCATTTTGAAACAGTGTGTCCAGAGCAAAATAACTTATATGGGTGCTTTGCATGTGGTCATGCCAGGGCCTGGCTGCCCAGGCCAGTCTGTCTGTAGATCTCTGACCACTGGAGCTCTCCACCAGGTGCTGCTGGTGTTAGCAGCAAGCAGCTCCTGCTGACCCACTGGCTGCTGCCTAACACCCACCTCTCCCTTCCCCCAGGTGTATCCGTGACATCCAGTAATACAGGCGTGCCAGACATCTCGGGCTCTGTCTACTCCAAAACTCAGGTTAGTGTCTGTGTGCTTCCTGCATTGCTGGGGAGGAGAAGCCAAACCTCTCTGGGCAACGAGGTCTCTTCCCCTTGGATCAGACAGCCAGGGAGAAGGGAAATGCCTGACCTTTCCCAGCTTACAGCAATTCCAAGCCCAGAAAGAGCCATAGGAACGGACTCTATCTGTTCTCTGTACCTACCACAGGCTGACTCTGGGCCTGTGACGTGTAGAGATGGGGAGGGGCACACTGCCAGCCTGGCTCCCCGCCCTTATTCTGCCTTTGGCATCTCCTTCTTAGCAATCCTTCGAGAAGCAGGGATTTCACACTGGAACCCCAGCAGCCTCCTTCAACCTGCCTTCGGCGCTGGGCAGCGGCGGCCCCATCAACCCTGCGACAGCAGCGGCGTACCCCCCCACCCCCTTCATGCACATCCTGACCCCGCATCAGCAGCCTCACTCGCAGATCCTCCACCACCACCTGCAGCAGGATGGGCAGGTAAGCAATGCCCCTGGCACCTCAGCCCCTTGCTGGGGTATCTCCTAGGGCTCTCGCACCCCCTTTACTTCCCTGGTCCCTCTGTCCCTCCCTGCCTCCTTCCCTCATGCTCTGCGGCGGACACATGCAGTGACACGCACACGCTCACACCTGCACATACACACAGGGCCAGTAAGAGGATGATGAGAAGGAAGGCCTGGGTTGTGCTCTGCCAGGGTGGGTACTCAGCACAACCCCCCTGCTGCTGGGTTGCACCAGGTATGGCCAGGTAGTGCCCCCTCATGCAGACACATCTGGGGCACCCTGACCTCCCCCGTCCTCAGAGGGGCAGCTCCCCAGGCCAGCACCAAAGGGGTTCCTTGCCATAGCCACGACCCTACAGGAGCTTTCAGGTCTAACGGTGGATTTCTATTGTCATAGTTTGTCCCTTTATTTTACATATCCTGGTACTGCAACAGCTTCCATATTTGCAGATGATACTGTGCTGCCAACGCCAGCAGGAAGATCAGGTAATGAACTCTCTGAAAATGCATTGCACTTGCTGTGGGCTCTGCCCCCGCCCCGAAGGCTCCCCAGGATCACATAGCCCCTTCCTTCTCCCCCAGGGCCCTGCGAGGAGAGAGGCCCTCAGGCAGTATGTGCACACACACACACACCCGCGCGCAGACACAACCCACGCCGACCCTTCCCCGTGTCCCTTCTCCCTGCTGCCCACAGCCCTGTGCGCTGGCCTGGAGCAAGGCGTGCGGCCGAGGGAGGGTGCTGGGGCGCAGACGGTGCGGCTGCGAGGTGCCGGAGGCTGCCCGTGCCAGGGAGCTGAGCTGGGCCGAGGCGGAGGAGCCGTAGCGCGGAGCACCTGGCCGGGGCCCAGGCGTGCCCGTGTTACCCTGTGGGTAGGCTGGGGGTGCTTCCCCTGCGCTCACCTCCCGCTTCTCCTCTGCCCTTTCCCGCAGAGCGGCTCCGGGCAGCGCAGCCAAGGCAGCTCCATCCCCCAGAAATCCCAGGCCAACAAGTCCGCCTACAACAGCTACAGCTGGGGCGCCAACTGAGGCCGGGCCCTCGGCACCACTTGCTTCCGGAAGAGAATCCCAGTGACCCCGATGATGAGGAAGGATCCCAGGGAGGAGAGAGCCCTGCGGCGGGGAGCGCCCGGGCCCCCAGCCCCAGCAGGGCCCCGCGGGGCAGGCCGCAGGCACCTCTGCGTTGTCTGTCTTCAGCCACTTTCCTGTTGTATGTAATATAGAATTTGTATTTTTTTCTTTTTTTTTTTTCCTTTTTTTTTTTTTTTTTTTCTCTCTCTCCGCATTCAGATCTGAACCGTTTGCCGTAGGGGCCTTTTTTGGTTTTTACTCCTTTCTATCCCCTCTCCTATCCAGCTGCCCCAGAATCTCTCAGATCCAAAGGAGTGGAAGCTGCGAGTCGCCTACAGCAAACCCCCTTATTATTAGGATTAAGACCAGTAATTGATATGAGCAGCATTGTAAGATTAATTAGTTGAAGTGTTTTTTTTGTACCGTGTTCTAAATTTAATGGATAAATGTGTCTTGTATATAAAAACAAAAACCCCACGCTGTCCTCTAGTTCTCTCATTTCTCCCCCACCCCGCCGAGGGGTCCCCCCTGGTATTTTATGTTCTCCATCTGCGTCCCTCCATCCTCACGGGCCCAGAGTGCAGGTCCTGCCCTGCTTGCACGCTGTAAGTATCTTCTGCTTTTGGGTTGGGGATTTTTTTAGTTTCTTTTTTTTTTTTTTTCCTTTTTTTTTTCTGTTTTGTTTTGTGGGGTTTGGTTTGGTTTGGTTTTTTGGGGTTTTATTTTTGTTTTTTTTCTATGCAGTCCAGATCTTGTATTTTTCAGTTCCACCTGATCCCTTCAGCTGCAGCCCCGAGTGGGGATTTACTGAAGAGAATAAAGATCACAAAGTGATGTGTGTATTTTTTCCACCTTCTCAGCCTCGTTCCCTATTTTTGGTGCAGGGGGTTGGGTGGCCCTGGGCAGTGGGGGCAGTGCTTCCCCCACCCCTCCCCAGCTTCTTGCTGGTGTTTTTGTCCCCTCCTTTTGTGGATTTTTCCTTTTCCCAGCTACAGCGCTGGGCAGCAGGATGCCAGCACAGGGATAATGCCCTCTCTGAGACCCTGACCCTTCATTTCTGCTTCCTACTGAGCTCTGCCTGTGTCCCCACTGCTCTGGTGCTGCTGTTCCTCCCTTTGGGGGTTCAGGGGTGCTCTCCCCCTCCCCTCCTCCCTCGAGCTCACAGGGCAGGGGAGGGCAGTGACACACTGCAAGCAGTGCCTGTCCCTGCAGTGCCCGCCGGCCCTCCCCTCAGCCTCCTCGCTGCCAGGTAAGGGCTGGGGGCGAAGCTGGAGCCCGCCGGTGCTGCGGGGGGCTGAGGGGGAGCGGCTGGGCTGGGCTGGGCGCTGGAGCTCGGCTGCGGGCACAGAGCGGGGCTGGGGGAGCACCGGCACCGCTGCGGGGCCCGGGCCCCCGCCAGCCCGCACCCGCCCCACGGGCACCCCCCGGGGTAGCTCGTGCGAACAGCACGGGGCCGCGGGCCCGGGCCGGGCACACCGGGACGGCTCCGGCCCGTGCGGCTCTCGGGGGCTCCCCGGGCACACCGGGACGGCTCCGGCCCGTGCGGCTCCCGGGTGCCCGGGCCGCGCACACCGGGACGGCCGCGCTGCCGCAGCGCCTCGCGACACCCGGCGGCGCTTTACGGCCGTGGCGCTTGGCGGCAGCGCGACCCGGGCAGGACAGGGTAGCGGGACCCGGAGGGACCCGGGGCGGGATGAGCTTCTACGACGTGTTTCGCGGCTTCTTCGGGTTCCCGGGACGGTGCAGGTGACCTGGGCCTCTCCCGTCCCCTGGGTGCCGCCGGCCTCACCCGCACCTGTCCCTCTCTCAACCGCCCGTTGCCCCACCGGCCCCGGGCCTCCCCCGCTTGCTCCGGGCTGTCCGGGTGTCTCACTGCCGCGGTCCCGCAGACCCCGGGACCCGCTCTTCGGCGGCGCGGCGTGGGACGAGGAGGACGAGGAAGAGGATGGCGGCCCGTCCATGTCGCAGCCCCCCCAGGACTTCGGCTTCGGGTTCAGCCCTGGCTCCTCCCGCGGCGCCTTCGAGGAGCTATTCCGGGACATGGGCGAGCTCCTGGGCGTGCTGGGGGGGTTCTGGGCCGAGCCCCAGCAGCCTTTCGGTGGGTACGGGAAGGGCTGAGCGAGACTCGGGGCCGCTCAGAGCCCCTCGGCTCGGCCTGACCGACGCCTTGTGCTGCCCAGAGCCCGCCCTGCCCGGCCCCGGTGAGGGCAGCGCAAGGCGACCGCTGCGGGACTCGATGCTGAAGCACCCGGAGAGTCCCCCTGCCAGCGCGGCCCCGGGGAGCTCCGGCGATCTGGCCCGGCCATGGAGACCTTTCTTAGGGGTGGGTGAGGGGTCTGGGCTCTGCCTCCCGCAGGCTCAGCAGCGGCAGCCAGCTCTGTGCTGGTGCAGTGTTGCCGCTGCCGTCACCGATGCGGGGCTTTCTCTTGCAGCTGGAAGATGCTCCCCGGGCCCCTCCTAGCCTCAAAGAAGACCAAGGTGGGTGCTGGGAGCAGGGGCTGAGGGGCCTCTGCCCTCCCTGCTCCCCCGCCTGGGCTGCCACAGCCTCTGGGGCGTGTCCCCACGTGTGGCCAGCACCTTTCATCTCCCCCCAGACCTGGACTCCCAGGTCTCCTCCGCTGGGCTGGGGACCATCCTGAGACCCAACGAGCCCGAGTCCCACTCTTACTTCCAGAGCGTCTCCGTCACCAAAGTGACTCTCCCTGATGGGGTGAGTGTCCCTGCAGCAGGGGGGCAGCAGGGCTGTGGGAGGCCTGGGGACACGTCTCTCAGGGCTCGGCGCTGTGCACAGGGGGTGGAGGAGCGCCGCACGGTGCAGGACAGCCAGGGCCGCCGCGAGACAACGGTGACGCGCCGCAGGGGGGACCAGGCCTTCATCACCACCACCAAGGAGGACGGGCACAAGAGGGACTACCGGGAGGAGGTGGTCAACATGGATGACCGTGAGTGGGGGTCTGGGGAGGATGTAGAGAGTGGACGGGGGCCCCACTGAGGGAGTTCTGTCTGCCCTCCCAGGGGAGCTGGCACAGTTTGCTGGCACGTGGCCACAGCAAGAGCTTCCTGCTGCCGACCCGGGCGACCCCTCATCTGTGCTGGGCAGCTTCTTGCGACGCTGGTTCTCGAGCTGGTAGCTGTGTCCAGTCCTGACTGAGCAGCCCATGTGTGTGACAGGTGCAGGCTGGGGGGACCTGGGCTTGCCAGGCCTGTCAGAGCAGGCAGTGGCAGCAGCCTCTTCTCACCACTTGTTTTTGTTGTAGATGGGTCAGATCTTGCTGGGAAGTGGTGCCTGGGCTGGAGGCAGTCCAGCTTCTGCAGCGCTGCAGAGCCCACAGGGAGCCCTGTGGGGGTCAAGTGTATGTGTGTACAGAGCAATAAAGTCTATTTATGCTAAATGGTGACTTTCCATGCTCCTTCAGACTGGAATCTGTGTGTTTGGAGGCAGATTCCCCTGTCCACCAGGATGACTCTGGGGGGCTGCCTCAGGGGTGCAGGTGATGGCTGGGCTCCTGTACCTGCACTGCTCCCTTCTTAACCTCCCTCTCCCTTTTCCCTGCCCGATGCTGTGTTAATGCCTCCCCTGGGCCACTCTTGAGGGCCTGGCCCAGCCTGGAGGCCTTTCCAGGACCTCTTCATTAGTGTTGACTGCAGATGTGGCTTGGGCAGGGATGTGGCAGGGATAAAAGGGGTTCCTGGCCAAGCAATCCCTGTGCCTGCTCACCCGAGTGAGGTCTTGGCTCCCCACAGGCACTTGGGGATCAGGGTGTTCCTACCTGGCCTTGCCCTGCTGGGGTGCAGCATTGTCACAAGGTGTCCCCGGCCACACACAGGACTCTGGTCGCTGCCAGGCGTCTCCCGTGGTGCAGCCATGATTGGTTTAAAGTCTGCACATAATCACCCACCTGGCTGTGGGGCTCATAAAACCTGCTGCAAATTAGACATCTACACCACTCTCACCGCTGCCACCGCTGCTGCCGCTGCCTCTGCCCAGCTGGCACTATGGGCACCACTTCTTTCTTGACGAAGGCCCAGGGTCTGCTCCGCATCCGGAACCAGCTGGTGCGGGAATGCCTGGCTGAGGTGCTGGCCACCTTCGTGATGATGGTAAGCAGGGCACGCAGGGGGTTGTGGCTGGGGGGTGTCGTGTGTGTGTGACAGGGCTGATGGTGTCGTGGTGGCAGGTGCCAGGGGTCCCGGGGCTCTGCTGCTTGCCCCTTGGGGTTGGAAGGATTTGGGGCTGCGCCACACTCAAATGTGCAGCTCGGCACTGCCTGTCCTCCCTCTTGGACCCTGTTCCCACAGCATGGTCCACCCTGTGCCATGGCAATCAGGGTGTGGTGCTGGGCAGTGTGTGCTCTGATACCTCCTGCCTCAGAGCAGCCAAAGGCTGGGGCTCTGGTGCAGTTCTTAGCCTTTGGGCTGCATCCCAGGATGGCAAATGGTGTGCCTGGGGCTATGTTGGGACACCTCTTCCCCAACTCCTCCCCACAGAAAGCAGTTTATTTAATTGCTTATAATTTGGTTACTTTGCCATCAAAACCACAAGTGAGGGCAGTAACCACCTCTCTGCCAGTCCCTGTCTGGTGTCCAAGTACTGGGGAGCAAAACCAGGGCAGGCAGCACTGGCATAGCCCTCACCTTGCTGCCCTGCAGTATCAACAGTGGGAGGGTCTCAGCACGAGGCTAGGGCTGAGGTGGGGCTACATCCCTCTTCTCCAGACAATCACCCTGGGCAGCGCTGCACAGAAGATTGCCTTCTTTGAGACGAAGGGGAACCTCATCACCAGCTACCTGGGAGGCGCCCTGGGTGTCATGGCAGGCATCTACACAGCAGGGGGAATCTCTGGTGAGACAGAGGAAGAGGTTCCAGCTCTTGCTCTCCCCTGGCTCTGAGTCCCCCAGGACCCTCCACTTCCAGCCCTTCTCTCTACTCCATTGCAGGGGCCCACATGAATCCAGCGTTCTCCTTAGCCATGTGCCTGATAGAGCAGTTTCCCTGGTGGAAGTTTCCTATCTTTGTGGTTGTGCAGATCGTGGGATCTTTCATATCTGCTGCAGCTGTTTACATCCTCTACTATGGTATGGGGGAGGAGCATCAGACAAGGGAACACCACGGTGATGCTGGGGAGGCCAGGCTTATGTACATGCTCTGCCTCTGCCCCCAGATGCCATCTGGCACCATAGCAATGGGACCCTTACTGTCACTGGCCCCCAAGAAACTGCCTCCATCTTCGCCACTTACCCTGCTGACTTTGTCTCTGTTGCCAATGGCTTCTTGGACCAGGTGGGTGCCACTGTCAGCTCCCCCAGCCCCCTCAGTCGCCATGGTGCTGAGCTGCCGTGCTGTCCTCACAGGTGATCGGCACAGGGGTGCTGATAGTGGTTGTCATGGGCATCATGGACCCCCGCAACAAGCCTGTCCCCAAGGGCCTGGAACCAGTGGTTGTGGCTCTCTTGGTGCTCTCCATTGAGTGCTCCATGGGGGCCAACTGCGGCTGCCCCCTGAACCCTGCACGGGACATCGGGCCCCGCCTCTTCACCTATCTGGCAGGTTGGGGCCCAGAGGTCTTCAGGTGGGTAGAGGGAAGGGGGCGAGGTGGGGATGTCAGGGATGATCCTGAGCCTACCCTGTCCCATCCTCAGCAGGGGCAATGGGTGGTGGTGGGTGCCACTGGTAGCACCACTGCTGGGGGCCGCCGTGGGCACGTACCTGTACCAGCTCTTCGTGGCTTTCCACTACCCGGCGGAGGACAGCAAAGTCCTGGCAGATCAGGGCTCCATCGTTCTGGTCAACACCGCCATCGACGCAGACATTGGGATGTCGCCCAAGGAAAAGGACGCTGGGGAGACAGTGCCTGCCGAGTATCCCCCATCACCAAGTGCCAGCAGCACAGTCTCCCGCACAGTCACTGTCACACCATTAAAAGAGTCCTGAGGGCAGGAGGTGTCTCGTCTATGTACACGGGGGTGCAGGGATATGGTGGAAGGCCAGCCCGGCCCGGCTGCAGGAGGACCCCAGCCTGGGGGACACGAGCGGCTAGTGTGGGGGATGTCCCCGGGACCCCGGCACTGCCCCGGCAACCCGTGGGGCTGTCTCTGCTCCCCGGACTCACACGGCTGCCCTGGAGCCGCCCCGCTGGCCAGGCCGCCGCCGGGGCCGCAGGGTGGGCCAGCCCCGCGGCCGCGCTCCGCCGCTTCCCCGCGCCCCCCACCTCACTTCCGCCGCCGACCGGCGCCGCCGCGGCCATGGGGAGCTGAGGCGGCGGCAGAGGCAGCGGCCCCGGCCCGGCCCGGCCGCCCGCCCGCTCCCCATGGGCTGCGGGGCCGCGGGACATGGAGCGGTGCGCGGCCCGCCGAGCCCCGGGTAAGCGGGGCCGCGGGGGCCCGGGAGAGGCCCGGCTGCAGCCCGGGTGGGTCCGTCCCGCTCGGGCCCCGGTGCGGCCGTTGCCCCAGTAACGCGGTGGGGCGGGAGGGCCGGGCGGCAGCGGCAGCTCGGGCCGTGCCCCGGGAGATGTCCGAGAGGTGGCAGCGGGTCTGCGATCCCGGCGGGGCGGGTGGTGCGGGATGGGTGCGGCGGGGGAGCAGAAATGGGGCCGTGGCTGCAGCTAAGCGGGGCTGGGAGTGCGGACCTCGGGGGGTTGGGTGTGCTGGACTGGGGATCCAGGAATGCAGCAAAGCAAGGCTGAGGGAGCAGAGGTGTCCTCTGGGGATGCAGTATCTGGGCTGGAAGGGTCCGGTGACCTCGGGGTGCCGAGCTGGGGGAGCAGGGAGATGCAGAATCTGGGGCTCTGGGAGTACAGGTAAGTAGAGCTGGGGGTCTCGCAGTGCAGGCTTGGGGGCATCTGGGGATGCAGAATTTGGGAGTGGAGGTGCAGTTAAGCAAGGTTGGGGTTCAAGGTGTGCAGGGGTACAGGTCCTGGCATGGGGGAGCACAGGACCACATGACACAGCTGGGGAGACTCCCTGTTCCCTGCCTTCTGGGATTCTGGCTCTCAGGATGGAGAGGAGATTGGAGTGTCAGGGTTCAGGGTCCTGGGGCTGTGTGGCTGCAGATACAGGGGGTGTCAGGGTGCATGGGGGTGACACGGCGCTGTGTTGTAGAGGAGGAGCGTCGAGTGCGAGCCAACGCGCGGGAGTACAACGAGAAGTTCCAGTACGCAGTGAGTGAGGGGGGGCTGAACCCCTTCCCGGGGTCCTCGGGCAGGTCTGTGGGGCTGGGGTCTGAATCACCCACACCTCGGTGGGGGGGTGAGGAGTGGGGGAGGCATTATAACTACAAAATAGATGTTTGTTCCTGAAAAAGTGGTGCGGATGACATGAATGCCAATATAGCTGGGGCTGTCCGGGCACAGTGCACTCCATGTGGAGGATTCAGCCCGCCCATCCTTGGCCAAGGTCCAGAACCTTCCGGCTCCGCCCAGATCCCAGCCTGGTCCCGCATCCCAGTGTGGATCATGGGGCAGCTTCTGAAGGTGCCAGGGGAGGGCAGTGCTCATCTTGACCTTCCCCCACGTTGGAGGTTATCCTTGGCTGCTCCAGAGCTGGCTGCAGAGAGGGGAGAAGGGGGTCTGGGTTGAGGTCACCCTTGTGGGGGCCAGGTGCTGCTGCTGGAGGAGGCTGGTCCCAGGGTACCGGCTGGTGACTGAGCCTGAGGAATTGGCTTCCCAAGGAAGCTGCCAGAGGTAGCACAGGAGCGGGAGCCTGACCTCCCGTGAGTTTTACCCTTACCATGGCAAAAGAACATGGTGAGCCACAGCCCCGGCCCTCCAGAGTGATCCCATCTTGGGGGGCTATGGGGCCTCGGCAGCCTGTAAACCCCTTTCTTGCCCCATGCTGTCCCTAGAGCAACTGCATCAAGACCTCCAAGTACAACATTGTCACCTTCCTGCCTGTCAACCTCTTCGAGCAGTTCCAGGAAGTGGCCAACACCTATTTCCTCTTCCTCCTCATCCTGCAGGTGAGTGCAGTCCTTCCCTGCCTGGACATATGGGAGGGCTCCAAGTAGTGCCATACTTTGGAAGTGGGGAGGTTTGGCACCCTCCAGCAGGGACAGTATGGGCCTGGGGCTGGCTCGTTCCTGTGTAATTTCTTGTTCCCTGTCCCCAGCTGATTCCTCAGATCTCTTCACTCTCCTGGTTTACCACCATCGTGCCTTTGGTTCTTGTCTTAACCATCACAGCTGTCAAAGATGCCACCGATGACTATGTGAGTGGTTCCCCCTGCGCCTCTCTGCCCACTGGGCAGGGGGTTGGGATGCTGTGCAGGGGTGCAGTGTCCAGGGCCATGGCATTTGAGGTGGGGGGGAGCACAGGACCCCATCCCCAAGAGGCTGACACTGCTGTCTCTTCCCCTTGCTCCCAGTTCCGCCATAAAAGTGACAACCAGGTGAACAACCGGCAGTCTCAGGTCCTGATCGGTGGAGTGTGAGTGTCACGGGCACAGAGCAGTGCACAGGGAGCCAGGGACCTGTGGGACGTGGCAGTGGGCAGAGCAGGCTCCTGCCTGACTACAGTTTGCTGTCCCTTCTACAGCCTTCGGCAGGAGCAGTGGATGAACGTCCGTGTTGGAGACATCATCAAGTTGGAGAACAACCAGTTTGTGGCGGTGAGTGCAGCCCTGAGACAAGTATGGTTCCAGCAGGGTGGCTGGCACACAGGGACCATGGAAGGGTGTGGTGCCACTCCCACTTCGTTTTGTGCTCCTCTGCCACTGCCCAGGGTGGGGACATTAGGGACTTCCAACCTGGAAGTTGCATTTAGGTTGGAGAGTTGGGGCCATAGTGGAGCCATGTTTTGAACTCTGAGGATCTGGGCACTTGGAACAATGGTGGCTAGGCTCAGGTGCAAAGGACACGTGGGGTTAGGGATGGCCTTTGCAGATGCTCCAGGGAGTTCCAAGGACATCCAAGGGCCAGGGGCTTCCATGAGGAAGGCATGAGGGAGCCCCAGTGTTGGCACAACCCTTCACAAATCTCTCCCAGCAGGCTGACCTCCTCCTCCTCTCCAGCAGTGAACCCCATGGGTTATGCTACATAGAGACTGCAGAGCTGGATGGGTAGGTGTCCCTCCTTGCCTTGGGGGCCAGGGAGGGCAAGAGCTGGGAGTGAGAGTGGGCTGCAGGCATGGCAGGAGCTGCTGGGCAGGCCTTGCAAAGGCTCTCCCTGCCAGGCTGTCTCTAACCCACATGTGGTGCCTTCCTGCCTGCAGAGAGACCAACATGAAGGTGCGCCAGGCCATCCCCGTCACCGCGGAGCTGGGGGACACCAGCCAGCTGGCTCGCTTTGATGGTGAGTGCCTGTGCCCAGCCCTCTGCCACGGGGCAGCCCCCACCTTCATTCCTCTGTCACCCTTGGTAGACAAGGACCAGCCACGTGGCACTGTCATTCTGGCTCCAAGCGGATCTCTGGGGAGCCAGGGATGGTGCTGGGAGCACTGGGATGGAGCTGGCCCTATGGAGAAGGCAAGTCCCAACTGAGCCATACTGTGCACCCAGGTGAGGTAATCTGTGAACCCCCCAACAACAAGCTGGACAAGTTTGGTGGGACACTGTACTGGAAGGAGAACAAGTACCCCCTGAGCAACCAGAACATGCTGCTGCGGGGCTGCGTCCTGCGCAACACTGAGTGGTGCTTTGGCCTCGTCATCTTTGCAGGTGGGCTGAGGCAGCAGCTGCTGCTGTGCTGCACACAGGGGAGGGAAAGACACCTCCTGATGCCTTCCTGCTCCCCAGGACCTGACACAAAACTGATGCAGAACAGCGGCCGGACCAAATTTAAGCGGACAAGCATCGACCGGCTGATGAACACGCTGGTGCTCTGGGTATGCAGCAGGGAGATCCTGGGAGCCCTGGCTCTGACCCAGTCAGGGCTCTGATGTACTGTCGTGTCCCCAGATCTTTGGGTTCCTGGTATGCATGGGAGTGATCCTGGCCATTGGCAATGCCATCTGGGAGCACGAGGTGGGCGTCTGCTTCCAGATCTACTTGCCCTGGGACGAGGGGGTGCACAGTGCCTTCTTCTCTGGCTTCCTCTCCTTCTGGTCCTACATCATCATCCTCAACACTGTGGTGCCCATCTCGCTCTATGTGAGGTAGGGCAGGGGGCAGAGGGGCTGGGCAGGGGGTGTATGAGAAATTAGGGGTGCCCTCTGGGGAGGGGAGACAGGGATGGAAATCCACAGGCAGAACAGTGTGTTCTGTGGGTGGGTGTGGGCTGATCTCTTGGTGACAGGCCATGTCTGCCTTCAGGGACACCCCAAGACCTGAGGACCCCACAGGTCCCTCAGAGCCCCCCCGGCTGTGTGTGTCTGGCTGCTCGTCTCTCCCTGCCCTGGCTGCACGCTGGCTATTTTGCTCTGCCCTCCTGCAGCTCCCAGGCTCCTGCACTGTCCCCTTCTCTCTCTCTTTTAATTTCTCTCTCTTTTCGTTCCCCAGCATGGGTTCTGTCACCCTTAGCCCCGAGGTAAGAATGTGTCACCTCCACCCCTCCCACTCATTGCTGTCTGCCCTGTGGGCTTGGGAGGGGTTCAGGGTTTGTAGGTGTGTGAGATGCCTGGGGAGCCCCATGGGCTTCCCTCTGGGTGCCTTGCCTTGGTCCCCAGCCCTGGCTTAGCGGTGGCTGTCAGCAGGAATGGGTTGCAGGCCAGCCCCTGGGAAGGGTGTGGGAGCTAGAAAGCTGTGGGGGGCACCGGGGGTGCTGGAGTGCCCAGGGCACTGAGGGTCTGGGGTGGGCATGTGTCTGCCTGTCGCTGGCTCAGCAGAGCATGCTGCCCTGCCCCAGTGACACCCAGCCATCCTCCCTGCAGCGTTGAGGTGATCCGGCTTGGGCACAGCTACTTCATCAACTGGGACAAGAAGATGTACTGTGCCAAGCGCCGGACGCCGGCCGAAGCCCGCACCACCACCCTCAACGAGGAGCTGGGGCAGGTGGAGTACATCTTCTCTGACAAGACTGGCACCCTCACCCAGAATATCATGGTCTTCAGCAAGTGCTCTGTGAACGGGCACAGCTATGGTGAGCACCAGATACCAGAGCCAGGCTGGGGCTCCCCACCTGCGTTTGGGGCAGTCAGGGGACAGGGGGGCTTAGCGAGAGCATTGTGGGGCAGCAGCAGCTGCCGTGGTGTTGGTGTTGGGTCTCTGTCATAGTTAACTCCATACCCTGTTTTGCAGGTGATGTGCAGGACATGCTGGGTCACAAGGCAGAGCTGGGAGAGGTAAGGGTGCTCTCAGTGTGGTGCCTGCCCATGCTAAGTGCCATGGGGGGTAACCCAAATTTTGCCCCTGCAGAGGCCAGAGCCAGTAGACTTCTCCTTCAACCCACTGGCGGACCCACGGTTCCAGTTCTGGGACCCCAGCCTGCTGGAAGCTGTCAAGCTGGGAGACCTCCACGTGCACGAGTTCTTCCGCCTGCTCTCGCTCTGTCACACCGTCATGTCCGAGGAGAAGAGTGAAGGTAGGCGTGGGGCAGGATCTGTCCCTGTGGGTCACAAGACACTGTCACTGTCACTGACCCCCATGCTGTCCACAGGGGAGCTGTTGTACAAGGCACAGTCCCCAGATGAGGGAGCGCTGGTCACGGCTGCCAGAAACTTTGGCTTTGTGTTCCGGTCGCGCACGCCCAAGACCATCACAGTGCAGGAGCTGGGTCAGGCCGTCACCTACCAGCTGCTGGCCATCCTGGACTTCAACAACATCCGCAAGCGCATGTCTGTCATCGGTGCGGTCCTGGGCACGGCACGGGGGCTGGGAGGGCCACGTGGGCTCATTGTGTGTGCTGGGGGACCAGTCCAACGCTGTGGGGATGTGACTGTGGAGGCATCAGCAGGTTGGTGGCTGGGGGTCAGAGCGGGACCTGCTCCTGCACCCCTGAGCCAGGCATCTTTTCCCTTCCTCCCTGCAGTCCGCAGCCCTGAGGGCAAGATCCGCCTGTACTGCAAAGGTGCTGACACCATCCTGCTGGAGCGGCTGCACCCCCTCAACCAGGACCTGACCAGCGTCACCACCGACCACCTCAATGTGCGTAGGGCAGGGTCCTGCAGGCAGCGTGGGGAGGAAAGAGTGGCTGCCCAGGAGCCTGAGCTGGGCTTGTGCCCTGTCCTAGGAGCACTGCTGGGGTCTGGGGACACCATCAGGGTCTCCAGCACACCCAGCTCTGACTGCTTGCAGGAGTACGCTGGCGAGGGGCTGCGGACGCTGGTGCTGGCTTACAAAGACCTGGAGGAGAGCTACTACAAGGACTGGTCCGAGCGGCTGCATCGAGCTGGCAGTGCCCCTGAGGCCCGTGAGGATCAGCTGGCTCGGCTCTACGATGAGGTGGAGCATGATATGATGGTAGGTGGGCTGGAGGCTGAGGCTGGTGGTGGCTGGGGGCAGCCCCTGCTGACCTCCCACCCGTTTGGGTCCCCAAGCTGCTTGGAGCCACAGCCATCGAGGACAAACTGCAGCAGGGGGTCCCCGAAACCATTGCCATCCTGACGCTGGCCAACATCAAGATCTGGGTGCTGACAGGGGACAAGCAGGGTGAGGCGTGGCTGAGGTCGTGGCTGGAGATGAGAATATTTTTGGGCTGGATTCCACCTGCCTGGGATCCCTACTGCTCTCTCCTGAATGGACTCTGGCTCAGCCCTTGATTTTCTGTCCTCAGAAACAGCTGTGAACATCGGCTACTCCTGCAAGATGCTGACAGATGACATGACAGAGGTGTTTGTGGTCACAGGCCACACTGTGCTGGAGGTGCGAGAGGAGCTAAGGTGAGGGTTGGAGGGCAGAGGTCACAGAACCAGTGCCAGCGTGGGGCACAGCTGCAGCTGGGGGAGCTAGAGCTATGGAAGAGCCCTGAGATGAAACCCTGTGCCCTCTCTCCCCTCAGGAAAGCCCGGGAGAAGATGATGGATGCATCACGTTCTGTGTGCAATGGCTTCTCCTACCAGGAGAAACTCTCCTCCAAGCTTACCTCTGTGCTGGAAGCCATTGCAGGCGAATATGCCCTGGTCATCAACGGGCACAGCCTGGTAGGGCCCTGGGAGTGCCAGGCAGGACGAGGCCCTGTGCCTGACTGTGTACCATGATCCCAGCTGTCCCTTGCTCTCCTTGCAGGCCCATGCACTGGAGGCAGACATGGAGGTGGAATTCCTGGAGACAGCGTGTGCCTGCAAGGCTGTTATCTGCTGCCGTGTCACACCCCTGCAGAAAGCCCAGGTGGTGGAGCTGGTGAAGAAGTACAAGAAAGCCGTCACTTTGGCCATTGGGGATGGGGCCAACGATGTCAGCATGATCAAGAGTAAGGCCTGGGATCTGGGGGACCACAGGAGAAGACAGGCCACCCCCGTGCACCATCCTGGGGCCCGTGGGAACTTCTGTCCTCACCCTTCTGTGCCCCACAGGAACAAAGTGCCTGTGCTGGGGGTGCTGCTCTCGTCCCCTGTGCTCCTGGCAGCCCTCTCTATGTTTCTCTCCTTCCCTCCACAGCTGCCCACATTGGGGTGGGCATCAGTGGGCAGGAAGGCATCCAGGCCGTGCTGGCCTCCGACTACTCCTTCTCCCAGTTCAAGTTCCTCCAGCGCCTGCTCCTGGTGCATGGGCGCTGGTCCTACCTGCGCATGTGCAAGTTTCTTTGCTACTTCTTCTATAAGAACTTCGCTTTCACCATGGTCCACTTCTGGTTTGGCTTCTTCTGTGGCTTCTCAGCACAGGTGGGTTGGTGGCTTTTCTCACTGGGAGCTGGGGAGGGTTTTCCTGCAGGGCTCCTCGGCTCTGAAGTGTGTTCAGGTCCATGGACTCCCTGTGGGGACTCATCCTGAGCCAGGACACAGCCTGGCATCCAGCGTGCAGTGTGTGAGGAGCCTGTGGTCAGGGTGGGCAGTCCTGGGGGGCTGGAGACAGCTCTCCTGTCCCTGCAGCTGTGGGCACAGGGACTCGGGGGCTGGCTGGGACACAGGGCGGGCAGGTCTCGTGCCCTGCTGAGTGCTCTATTCCACACAGACAGTGTATGACCAGTACTTCATCACGCTGTACAACATTGTCTACACGTCGCTGCCTGTGCTCGCCATGGGTGTCTTTGACCAGGTATGGTGGGAGGTAGTGAGGAGTCTGTACCCACCCTGTGGGACGAAGGGCTGCCTGGGTGCCTGAGTTGGGCTGTCCTTGTCATTCCATGGGCTGTGGTGGAGCCTGCTCCTGCCCTGGGCTAAAGGGAGGTGCCCATGCCCCCAGGATGTGCCAGAGCAGCGGAGCATGGAGTACCCCAAACTCTACGAGCCTGGGCAGCTGAACCTGCTCTTCAACAAGCGGGAGTTCTTCATCTGCATTGCCCAGGGCATCTACACCTCCATCCTCATGTTTTTCATCCCCTACGGTGTCTTCGCTGATGCCACCCGTGATGACGGTGCCCAGCTGGCCGACTACCAGTCCTTTGCCGTCACTGTCGCCACCTCCCTCGTGATTGTTGTCAGTGTGCAGGTGGGGATGTGGCTACTCGGCCCCAGACCCTCGGGGCACCTCAGGCATTCCCTGAGCCCTGTCTCTTCCTGCATTCCCCCCACTAGATCGGGTTAGACACAGGATTCTGGACAGCCATCAACCACTTCTTCATCTGGGGCAGCCTGGCCGCCTACTTCGCCATCCTCTTCACCATGCACAGCGACGGCCTCTTCCGGATGTTCCCCAATCAGTTCCGCTTTGTGGGTGAGTCCCTGTGTGCCCTGTGCTCCCCACCCCAGCAGGGTGCTGCCTTGGCCTAGCCCTCAGCGGGTTCATTCTTTCCCCCAGGTAACGCGCAGAACACGCTGGCCCAGCCCACGGTCTGGCTGACCATCGCCCTCACCGCCGTAGTCTGTATCGTGCCCGTTGTGGCCTTTCGCTTCCTTAAGCTGGACCTGAAACCCGAGCTCTCTGATACGGTGAGAGCCCATGGCTGCAGGAGCAGTCACAGGGCCCCAGCCCTGAGGAGAGGTGGTTCCCCGGGCCCTGACCCTGCCCTGTGTCCCCAGGTGCGCTACACTCAGCTGGTACGGAAGAAGCAGAAGACGCAGCACCGGTGCATGCGGCACGCAGGGCGTGCGGGCTCACGCCGCTCTGGCTACGCCTTCTCCCACCAGGAGGGTTTTGGGGAGCTCATCATGTCTGGCAAGAACATGCGGCTTAGCTCCTTGGCGCTCTCCAGCTTTGCTCCCCGCCCCAGCGCCAGCTGGATTGACACCCTGCGGAAGAAGAAGGGCTGCGAGGGCAGCAGTGCCGGCAGCCCCGGTGGCGCAGCCGACAAGACTCTCAGGGTGTGAGGCTGGAGGGGGTCACATCCCCTCCTCTGCAGCTGGGGGCTCCCCTCCTCTGCCCCGGCCCTGGGGAGGGCAAAGCCCCTTGTCAGCCGGGTCCCATGGTAGGAGCAGAGGTGATGTGGGGGCCAGTGCTGAGGTTTGGAGGAGTCTGGACTGTCGCTTTCTAGCCAAAAAATACACCCGGGGAGGGTGGATGGATGGATGGATGGATGGATGGATGGGTGGATGGGTGGATGGATGGATGGATGGATGGATGGATGGATGGATGGATGTCATCATATCAGCCCCCCCCCCCGAGGGGGTATCCTACTTCGCCCCCCCCCCCCCCCCCGCTCACTCCTCCATCAGTATTCAATTCCACTGAGTGCAGACGCCCCATCCCACATGAATGTATCGTACCAGAGGTGCAGGGCTGTGGGAGGACTGTGGCCTCTCCATGGCCTTCACCCACGTGTCTTTTTTTTATATAAACAAAAAAAAAGGAAAAAAATACCCCCCCCCTTAAAAAAAAAAAAAAAGCAACCAAAACAAACAAACAAAAAAGCCAAGGGAAAAAACCTCTGAGTTTGCAGAGCGACTCATTTCTTGGCTGGGTACAGGGAGAGGGGGGGAGGAAGGTCACCCTCCTTGTCCCCCTGCCTCAGTTCCCCAGGACGGTGGGTGCTGGCTCGGAAAGGGGAAGTGTTCTGTGCCACAGGGAGGCTGGGGTTTGGCGGCTGCCGTGATTCACTCCCACGCGTGGTCTTGCGCAACGCTCGGCCTCTGCTTCCTCCTTGATCCTCCTCTCCAGCTCCTGAGGGACTGAGCGCTGCTGAAGTGCAGGTGGACAATGGGGGACCCTGGGGAGTCTCTGGGCCTGTTGGGATCCCAGGGACGCGATACCAAAGAGGAGCTTGTTAAGACGGGTGTTGGCGAGGGCTGGAGGGGATTTGGGGGGTTTTAGGGTTGTTTTGGTGGAGGGGCCGCGGATAGAGGTGGGCTATGGCAGGTTTCTGTCTGGCGGGATGGTATCATTTTATGGTTCTTGAGGGGAAAAAAAACCAAAACAACAACAAACCAACAACCCAAAACAGCTTTTTTTTTTATTTATTAAAAAAAAAGAAAATAATCCGAGCAGATCCTGCCGTGTCCTGTACGCGGGGCAGAGCGGCGGGGAGGGGGCGGTGTCGGCCCGCCCGGCCCGGGCGCACGTGCCGCCCCGCCCCCGCCCGCTTTCACAACCGCGGCCGCCGCCGATGTTTTCCTACCCGGGACCGGGCGCATGGCGCGGCCGCCGGGGCCGCTTCTCCTTCTCCTCCCTCTCCGCTTCTTCCTCCACCTCGCCGCCGGGCGGCCCTGCGGCCCCGCCGGTGAGTGCGGCCGGCACCGGGCAGGGCGGGAGCGGCGGTGGCCCTGAGCCTCTGCCCGTACCTGGGCCTCGTGGGTCCGGGCTCGGCGAGGGGACACATGCGGCTCCGTGCCTGCCCCAGGGGGGCTCAGCCGGGCCCGGGGAGGGGGGCGGGTGGTGGTACGGCACCCCTGGGGGCCGGGTGCTGTGTCCCGGTGTTGTGTCCCGGGCACTGTGTCCCGGTGCTGTGTCCCGGTGCTGTGTCCCGTCCCGGGTGCTGTGTCTTGGTGCTGTGTCCCGGCTTCTGGTGGGTGCTGCCTGCGTTCCCAGCAGCAGGAGCCGAAGGGAACAGCAAGTTCACGCTGGCCGCTGACCTTTGGAGGGAGCCGGGAGCGCTGCCCAGGCCTCACCCGGGCTGCCGGCCAGCGCAGTCGCTTAACCCCTCTGGCACTGGAGTGACCCCCACCCAGGGACTCCCGGGACCACCGGTCCCAGTGTGCCACCTTCCCTGAGCTGTGCTCCCTGCCAGCAGACCCCTCCACACCGTGAGGAGCCACTGCCACTCTCCAGCTCAGTGCCCTGACCCCCAGCAGTCACCGGACATGGAGAGCAGATGATCGGGTGCCTTCCATCTCCAGGGCCACCCATCGGGCCTGGGGTCTCATCTTCATCGCCTGGTCCCCTCTTGTTCCTCCAGGACTGCCGCGGGACACGGTGTTGGGCCACCTGGGAGCCAACATCACGTTGACCTGCCAGGACGAGGTGCCTGCAAATGCCACGGTGTTGTGGCAGGTGGAGGAGCAGGGGGCAGAGGGGAGCTGGGGACGACAGCTGGCAGAGGGAAACACGCTGCTCCTGCGGCGGCTGCGCTACGAGGACTCTGGGCACTACAGCTGCTCCGTGGGGAGCCACCTGCTGCGCTCCCTGCGGCTGCTGGTGGCAGGTGGGTCCACGCTGGGGTGGGAATGTCCCTCGCAGCATTGCCTGTGATGGCCCCTGTCCCCCAGCACCTCCCTGCCTTGCAGAGCCCCCTGAAACTCCCCAGGTCTTCTGCTACCGGCGGAGCCACGACAAGGATGTCCTGTGTGAGTGGCCACAGCAGAAGAAGCCATCCCCAGGGACACGGGCGACGCTCTGGGTGAAGCGGAGGTGAGTGCTGTCACTGCATCCACCATGGGCTGGGACCCCAATAGGACAGAACATGTCCCTATCCATGGACCCTTTCCCTGGTGCCATCTGGGACCCCATGGCTCAGGCTGCTTGCCTCCCTGCAGACCCCTTCCCTAGCAGCTACGGGTAGCTGGGAGTCCACAGCGCAGGATGTGTTCCTTCCCTATGGCCCCATTGCCCAGTGCTGCCTGGGACCCCATGGCACAGAATGTATCCCTCCCCCAGACCCTTTTTCCGACACTGCTGGGGACCCCACAGCATAGGACATGTCCCCCACGGCTGCCCTATGCCTAGAGCATGCTGCAGCCCCTCCTGAGCTGTGACCTCGCAGGTTTGCGGCTGAGAATGCCACAGAGCAGCGGTGCCGCTACTTCTCCAAGGCACGGAAGTTCGTTTGCCGGCTGAAGGTGCCACCTGGCACTGATGATACCAAACCCCTGGTGGTGTCCACGTGCGTCAGCAACAGCGCCGGTGGCTCGGCCGGCAAAGACAAGATCATCACCCTCAGCGGTGTCCGTGAGTGCTGCCCGTTGCTGGGAGCTGGGGTGGCCGAGGGTGCAGTGCGAGGCCCTGAGCCCCCTCTTCCCCGGCAGTGAAGCCAGACCCCCCGGTCAATGTCACGGTGGAGGCTCTGGAGAAGGCGCCGCAGCGGCTGCGGGTGAACTGGTCCTACCCCCCCTCCTGGGACCCCCGTTTCTACTGGCTCCGCTTCCAGGTCCGCTACCGCCCCGAGCCTGCCCCGACCTTCATGGAGGTGAGACCCCGCCTGCTGGCATGCTGCTTGTCCCTGGCCAGACTGTCCCCAGCACTGTGTCCCCTCCAGGTGGATCAGGTGACAACAACTTGGCTCGACATCCGTGACGCGTGGCGCGGGACGAGGCACGTGGTGCAGGTCAGGGCGAAGGATGAGTTCGGCCATGGCACGTGGAGCGAGTGGAGCCAGGAGGCCGTGGGTACCCCCTGGACAGGTAGGAGGGGAACGTGGGGCTCTGAGACTGGGGGCTCAGCATGGGCTCTCCCAGTCTGATACTCATCCCTCACTCTGCAGACCCTTGGGACCTCACCTCTGAAATGGAGCCTTTCAGCTCACAGGTAACAATGGTCTGAGCATCACACACTCCTCAAGGGGTCTCCTGTCCCCATGTGAGACACGGGGACACCAGAGCGTGAGGGCTGACCTGTCCCATTGTGCCCCCCCACCTTTTGCAGGTCCCCACAGAGGATGGCACCTATGGGGTGACACTGCCCCCCAACCTCTTCGGGGAGGATGATACTAATGGTGCTCGTGGTGAGGAAGGATTCCTGGGCTGGGGCTGGGAGGCAGGGACACCCAGGTCCCTTAGCCTCACAATAAGCCCTCCCATTCTCTCTCTGTCAGGGTCTGTCATGGAATCCAGCACCCAGCCTGTGGCATCCCCCTATGCCTTCCTGGTCACCGGGGGCAGTCTGCTCCTTGGCATCGCCCTGTTTGTTGGCATTGTGGTGAGGTGAGTGTCAGGGGGGCTGGTCCAGGGGGCTTGTGTCTGCCCCCTCCCTAACCTGGAGCTGCTCTTCTCCCCTGCAGGTACAGGCAGATGTGGTGGACAAGTGGGCAGGAGACGACCAAGCCAGAGGGCGAGGGGCAGCACATGCTGGTCCCTCTAAGCTTACCCCCACCCACACTCAGTGATACCCCTCTGCTCTCACACCCTGCCCCCTCAGCCCCTGGAATGCTCCACACAACTCAGGCAGATTATTCCTCCTCAGGGCAGTAGCCAGGGGCTGAATACGCTGGCAGGTGTCTGGGGGTTGGATGGGGGGGGTCCCAGAGCTTTGATGTAGCTATGGGAGCAGTTCTCACCCCCACTACCTGGTGGCTCTGTGGCTGGGACAAGCCTCTGAGGAGGAGAATCAATGCCATCCCCCATGGGGAAGCAGCTGGGAAAAACTCAAACGGGGTCCTGGGGGCACCTTCAACACCATGGCCAAGCTGGGATGGCCAGGAGTGACAGCACTGGAAGCATGGCTGCACCAGAGCTTGGGAGCTGGCCCAGGACCGGGTCTGGGGTCCCACAGGGAAGGGTCTGATCCCTACAGTGCCACGGGGGTCGGGGAGGGAGGGCCTGGCTGGATCAGCCCCATACCTCTGCTCCTTTTTAAAGCATATGTTGGAGAAACAGGACAATGTGGCTCAAATAAATGCTTTGGATTTATACTGGAGTGGCTGCTGGGAGGAGTGGGGTAGCAGAGGGGTCGCTGCAGCCCCCCCATTGCTTGGCACTGACTCCAGTGGGGGTTGCACCCCCACTTCATTCACCCCCTCCCTTGCTGTACTCCAACTATGCCCCCCACCATGTACCCCAGGCTGTGCTCCGTGGTTCACTGGTGCCTCCCAGGCCGTACCCCCTGTGCTGTGCACACCTTCCTGCCACAGCCCCCTGCCCTGCACCCCCAGCCGTGCCTCCTCTGTCGTGCACTGCCCACCCCGTGCTGGGTTGTGCAACACCCCTGGGAGCTGCAGCTGCACCCGGGCAGGAAACCACAGGTCGAGGGAAGAGGGTGCTCAGGCACCCTGGAGACAGTGTTCCTCTTCCCTTCTGCTGGGCCCCTGCTATAAAAAGCCCGGCAGGATGCAGATGTGCTTTTGGGGGAGCCCCAGTACCCCTGGCCCCCAAAACTGGTGATTGCCAGCACGAGGCCCATCCCAGACCCCCAGAACCACTGCTCCCTCTCAGCCAACAAGTTTATTTTACTAGATCATTACACATCCCAGTCACTGCGTGCCCCCAGCTCGGGCACGTGGGCAGCCCCGTGACAAGTCGGTTCTGGCACAGGGTGGTCAGGACTTGTCCCAGCAAAAGGGACAAATCCAGCCCTGCTGGAGTCCAGGAGTGGGGTCCCTTCAGGACTGGAGACATGACAGGGGTTCTCTCACTGGACCCTTCCTGTGGTACGTGCCCCCATCGCTGTCTCATGCCACAGGGGTGGGGGTCGCAGACCACTCGGGGGCGGCACCGGCCGACGCTAATGCAGCTTGCAGTGGACGGGGTGCAGCAGGGCCATGTGCTCAGCCCCCTTGAAGGGCAGCTTCTCAGTGGAGTAGTAGTGCACGACTTCAGGGATGCTGGCGAAGACGCCGCTGGCCTGGCTGAGCGTGTACTTGTTGTCCTTGGTCTGGGCCACGATGATGTGGACGCAGCCCTGGCTGGTCCTGGGCGGCCAGCAGGCATCAGTGCTGCCGCCAGCCCCCCGGCGCCCGCCTGCCCCGCGGCCGTATCCACCCCTGTTTGTTCCCGTCCCGCTCTGATTGTTTCGGCTCCAGGGGCTGCACTTCCTCAGGAAGGAAACGCCGCTGGCGCTCCCGACAATGTGCCGGGGAGGGGGACACGCCGTACCCCCCCTCCGCCCCAGCTTCGCACCAGGATGCCTGGGTCCCCCCGCGGCTCGGGGGGTGCCATCCCTCGGGATCGGGGTGCTTCCTCCCCATCGGGGTTTTTGGCGTGAACAACCCGGGGGAGCTCCCGCCGAAGCAGCGCCCCAGAGTGGGGATTCACCCGATCTCCCCAGGGTGGGAACCCCCGGGACCCCCCAGTTCTGTGGCCACCCCGACACTCACTTGAGCGCGATGGAGTACTTGCCGCTGCCCGTCTCGCTGGTGCGCACCAGGTAGCCGGCCTCCCGGCACGGCTGCAGCCGGCTCTCGGCCTCAGCCCGCGTGATGGCCCCGTGGAACCAGCTGCGGGGCGCAGGGAGGGCCGTGAGCCGTGCCAAACATCGGGCACCCCATCCCTCCTCGCCCCGTTCCCCACGCGTGGATCGGCCTCGCTACTCACGGCTGTTTCTCCAGGGCCAGGGCGGGGTCCACCCGCTCCCCCTCGCTGTGCTCGGTGCCCGCCGGCTTCAGCATCTTGGGGGTCCAGCTCTTCTGGCGGAGATGCTGCCGCAGCGTCTCCTCCTTAGGACGCTCCGAGCCCTCAAACTGGACTGGGAGGGACAAGATGTGAGCCCCCAAAGCCCCACCTCCACTTTTGATCCCCATCCCTATCTCCATCCCCGTCCCCAGCACCTCCCCCATTGCCAGTCCTTCTCCCACCATGTGTCTGAGCCCATCTGGTCCAACACCCCACCATGAGAAGGGACATCTTCAATTACATCAGGTTGTTCAGAACCCCATCCAACCTGACCTGGCAGGCACCACCTCTCTGAGCAACCTGTGCCAGTGCCTTGCCACCCTCAGCCCAAGAAAATTCTTATATCTAAAGTGTCCCTTATAGTTAAAACCCATTGCACCTTGTCCTCTTGTGACAAGCCCTGCTAGAAAGGCTGCCCCCATCCCTGTCCCTGTTGCCACCCCCATTCCCATCCCACGTCAGTCCCTTCCCCCCATCCTCACTCCCATCCTGTCCCTGTCCCCTACCTGACAGTGCTTTGACAATCTGCTCCTTCTTCCACTCCCAGGGCTGCTCATACTCCCCCGCCGGGCGCTCGTCATTCTCAGGCAGGCGCCCATCACCAGCCCTCACCCTGCGCTCTGGGGTCCCCCCGGCCACCCCCTCCCCAGGCTCATAAGGGGTGTCATAGAGCTGTGGCCCCTTCCCCGCCACCTCCTTGCCCCCCAGCCTCTTGGCAAGATCCAACTTGGCACCCCCCTCCCCAGGCTCTCCAGGGCCGTCCAGCAGAAGGATGGCTTTGACCAGGGGATCCTTGGAGCCACGACGACGGATTTCTGTGGGGAAGAGGGATGGTGGGTCAGGGATGGATCTGTGTGTCCCCTGAGACCCCTCAGTCCCACTACCAGTCCTCGGTGAGGGATGTGCTGGGGACTCCATGCCGGCAACGCCCCGCTGGGAGCCAGCTCGGGAGGAGCTGGAGCAGGAAGGGGCCCATCCTCATGGCGCCTGCTCTGCTGTCCAGCCCTGGGGCTGCTGGCGCCACAGGCACAGCCCCACGCCAGTGGGGCCAGCTGGGCTCCATGGCAGCAGGATGCTACACCCCAAGCTGGAGCTCAGCTGTGCGGGAGGCCGCCCCAGGGGCTCGCCCCTCCCAGCCCCCTGCTTCTCCCCACGGCGCCAGTCCTCGCCGAACAGCCTGGGCTGCCCCGCACGGAAAAAAAAATCAGCAGCAAATCTTTTATTTCCAGCTTCCGGCCCAGTCAGTTCCTGTTGTTGTGGCCAGCTGGACGGTCGCCACGCCAGCCGGGGTGTCGCTGGCTGGGGGGCACGTCCACTGGGAACTCTTGGGGGGTGGTACCCAGGGATGACTGGGGGGCATCGAGGGCTTTGCAGTGGCCACATGTGCCCGTCGGGTGATGGCAGCAGGTCACGGACATGGCTGAGGGGCCGGCCAGCACGGGTCAGTGTCCGGCCTTGCTCCCGCTCCTTATCTGGCCCTGCGCAGCCGCAGGAAGCGGCAAGCGGCTTTCCTGTTCCCGGAGCCTCCTGCGCCGGGTGGCTCCAAGGGCAGCCACAGACTCCCGCCTGGGGAGTGGTGCCAGCTGTGCTGCTGTGGCATGGCTCAACGTGGCACATACCTGTGATCATCTGCTGGGCATCGTAGGGCTCCATGTACCCGTCGTTCTCCCCCAGGCGCTCAGCATCCCGCTGCCCCTTGGTCCGTTTGGCATCGTAAGGGTCTGCGTAATCCTCCAGGATGATGACCTGGGCAGAGAACAGGCATTTCTGGCTTCAGGGGGCCGTGGGGACCCCGGCAGGAGAGCCAGGCAAGGAATAGGCACACTGGGGTCCCCAGGGAAGGACGGCAGCTTATCTGGGGCAAATGGAGCCGTGCCACAACCCCAGATGCACCCAGTGGCACCTTCGGGTGGGGGCAGTCCAGACCATTCCTACGCCCCTCAGTGATGGTGAGGAGCCTGGGGGGAGCTCTGGGACTCTTCTGGGTGACAGCAATCCTGCCGACTGGCTCCCAGTCCTCCCAAGGCTGTGCAGGGGTGAAAGACCAGCTTCCCAGAAAAGCTTTACATCAGCCTTTGTTTAACCAGCAGATGAGCTCCGGGGTCAGGCTGGCTATGATGAGGATGCCCGACGACCCCCCCACCCCCGAATGGGTGATGAAGGGCAGCTGGGATGAAGGCAGCTTTGAAGGAATTTAAAGGCAGTGCAGCCGGGCAGGATAAAAGGATGAAGTCAGCCAGGCTAATGAGTCGGAGACCAAAGCAGTTAAAGCCGCCAGCGCTTCGCGCTCCCCACATCTCCCCTCTGCCCCCGGCTCCCAGTCCCTGCCTTACCGTCTCTGTCTTGGGGGGCTTCCCCTTGTCCTGCTCGGGGGCAGGCAGGCCGGCAGGCAGGGGTCCGGGGTGTCCCTTCCCGTTCTTCTCGGAAGCCTCCACCTTGATGAGGCGGTTGATGTAGGTTTTGGAGGGTCCCTCCGGTGTGCCTCCCTCCACTCGAGAATTCTTCCGCATCTTCCCGGTGGCGGCCTGGAGTAGACCCTGCAGGTTGTCCCGTGACAGCCGGCTGCCCCCTTCCTTGCCACCCCCAGCCGCCCGGCAGCCCCCCAGCTCAGCGGTTGAATTCTTGCGGCTCTTCCCGAGGCTCCCGCTTCCCGGCCGAGCCTTCTCTGAAACCGTCTTCAGGTTGGATGGGAACTCCTTGAACCACTTGGCCGCCATGGAGCTGAGGAGACGCCGGGTCCCGCAGCCCCCCCGGGGCTCCGCGACACCCCACGGCTGCCCCGCCGGCTCGGAGTCGACTCAGCCGGGGGGCGCTGGGCAGCCCGGCTGCCCCCAGCCCTGGGAACGGGATCCTCTGCGGCCTGGGGCCAGCCCGGGAGCGGGGATGCGGGCCGGGGGACCGGGGCCTTCGTGGGGGGCTCCAGGCGTCCTCGGCCCCGGCGGGGACAGCTGGTGGGTCCCCAGGGGTGCCGGCTCCTGCGGCCCGGGGAGGGAACCGCGTGCCCTCGGAGGTCCCTGGCCCCGGGGAAGGGTCTCGGAGGGGGCCGGCGTATCCGCTCCAGCAATGGGATGAGTCGGGGGGTCTCGCCGGCTGTCGGAGGAGTCCGGCCGGGGCAGTCCCGGGGAGATTCCAGGGGTCCGCTGCCCCTGGGGACGGGGCCCGGGGGGGTCTCTCCGAGCTCCGGAGGTCCCGGCCGGGAACGGGCAGCCGGGGGGTCCCGTCGCGGCTCCTCGGCAGGGCCCGTCTCCGGGGGCAGAGGGGCTTCGGAGAGGGGTCAGGCCGGCCCGGGGGGCCCCATGCGGCTGCGACGGGATGGGCCGGGGCCGGGCCGGGCCGGGGCCGGAGGGGCCGGAGGGGGTGGCAGGGCCGGCGCTCCCCGCCCAGATCCGGAGGGGCGGCCCCGGGGAACGGCGCGGGCAGGCGGCCGCGGCCCCGGCGGGCTCGGGGAGCCGTGGGAAGCTTCGGTGAGGGTCCGGTCCCGCTGGGGCTGAGGCACCCCGTGACCCTGCCTGCCTGATGGGACCACCGTACACACGGCCCCGGACGGACCGTACGAGAGGACCCCGCGCAGAGACTCCAGGGCAGCGCAGGACAGCACAGACCAGCGTGCGTGGGCCCCTCCAGAGACCCTGGGCACGGACCCTGAGGGATGAGGCTGGGCATGGCTCTGCTCGCTATGGATGGGACTGCACAGCCCCGCCAGCCCTCTGTGCACAGACGGCTTCACAGGGAGCCGGTGCACAGCCCGGCGGGGCACAGCGCTGCGTGCAGCCGGGGCACTCTGTGCCTCACACCGCACAGCCAAGCTCTGTCTGGCCGTGCTGTCACCTTGCTGGAAGAGCGCAGCAGAGCCCAGTGGTTTGGGCTTCTGTCGGGCTGCAGTGCCGGGGGGCCCTTACAGCAACCTCTCCCCCTTTGCAACTGCACGGAAGAGGAGACGGATTTGTGGCAAAATTGCTCCCATAGCTCCAGGAGGGGAGTTTGTGCAGAATACGAGCTCCTCTTCGGTACAGAGGGAGGTGCTGGGCGCTGGCAGCGCCGTAGGAAGTGATGGCAATTTCCTCGCGAGCGCGGCTGGGCAGGATGTGCCTCGCAGCGGTGCGATGCCGCTGGCAGGCTGGTGCCCGAACTGCCCGTGGGATCTCGCCTGGCTTCAGCTTTGCCTTTTTGAGGCCTAGGAAAATTCTACTTCCCCACCAGCAACTTCTTCCCACTCCCAGCACAGCCCCGAGAGTGCCTTTGGCAGTGGTGGCAGGCGGCTCTGCACACCTGCTTCCCTGAGCCAGCCTGGGGGCAATGAAGGCCAAGCCCAGCTCAGAGTGGGATGGCTCCTCGCTGGGCAGGTGTGAACAGACAGGACTGGCAGATGGCCTGGGAGACACCTGCTCCTGCTTCACTTTCAGCCTCGATGCTTGTCAGCTCAGCATCCCAGTGACAGAGCGTCCTGCAGGGCCCTCTTCAGTTCTGCTCTTCCCAGCCTGTAAAGCCACCATCACCTGGGAGTGTGTGCCATGAGCTCTCCCAACCAACTCAACATACCCAATCCCAACCCAACCCCACCACTGGGCTCAGCATAGCAGTCCTTACTTCACCGAAGAGAAAGCCCCACAAGTGTTTTAAATCTTATTTAAACTCAGTTAACCTGCTACCTAGCAGGTTCCTGAGCTAAAGGTGGGAACTGAGTGCAGCTACTTCTGCCCCTCCAGCCCCAGGTACCAGGAACAGGGTTGGAGAAGACCCAGAACCCCAGGAGGTGCTGGTCTGGGCTGGAGAACACAGGCCAGAGCTGCTCAGCTTCACAAATCCTCTGGTCCTTCAGTAAAGCACTCAAAATAGTCCCAAAGATGAGGCCAGAGCCACTCCTGCAGCTGTGAGTAATCCCTAACAGCATCTTTTTATTCCAAGGCTCTGAGCAGGACAGGGAAACAGCTGCTGAAGTAGATAATGGAGTTCTGAGGCTCTTTGATTTTCTAATGACTTTTATTCAAACACAGTGAATTAATATGCATGGTTCCATCTTTGACACTAGTGCGTCACTTCTGTCCTCCAGACGAGGACGTGGCCCGAGTTAGAGGAGCTCCAACAGCCAAATCTCCTTCCAGCTGACTCAAAACAGGGCCGTGGGGATTCAGGGAAACAGGCCACAACTGCAGCAACCCCATCCACGGAGGGCTGGAGTACAAAGGCGAGCAGGAACAACAGCTTAAGGGGAGTAAAAGAAAACCCCATAGAACGGGGTGTTCACTGCTGGAACGGGTCCTGGCCAGGGAGGGGGGCAGGGGCAGGACAGAGCAGTGCCCATGCTCCACTCCCTGCAGAAGCTTGCAGCCACAGCACAGCAGGGATGGGGACAAGGGGCTCAGCCTCCATGCGTGGCTAGTGGAGAGAAACAGGACAAAGCTCAGGCCTCAGCTCATCTTACTGCTTGGCAAGAGAACAGGGAGAAGTGTGGGGTGGGAGCTGGCAGCCCTGGGATACACCCACAGACCCTTCCTCCACTGCAGGAGAGGACAGCCTCACAGATGTCCCCCTCTGTGCTTCGAGGTGCAAGTCTGCAGTTTATACAGAAAAGCTGGGTTTGCCCAGGGAAGATGGGGCAGAAACCCTGCTCCCTTTGTGCCAAAAAAGAAAAGGGCTTTTCTTCTCCCAAGGCAATTGCACCAAGTCTTCCTGCAGGGCTTGGGCCCGCCACAGCTCCACCGACTGCCTCACCCTGGGACCAGGGCTGCAGCAGGGTTTGCAGGGCACAACCCACCCAGCAGGAGCTTGGAAAAAATTAGTTAGACCAGCATTCTCAAATTAACAAACTGTAATTTTTCTCCAAAGATACATTTTCCATACACATCCATCATACACCGTAACAAAAAAAAGCAGTGTACATGAAATAAGAAAATAAATTAAATCCATAGCATAGGTAAGGAGGATGCTCTAGACTGGAGTAGAGTCAAAAGTTTCCAGCAATACAAGAGGCTCAAGAGTTTGTTTTAATAAGAATGCCTGCTAGCATGGGCCCAGCAAGTGTTCTGGGTCAGTCCAACTCCTTAAACAGTTATTTAGAGTTTTGAACAGCCAGTATTGTCCTGCAACAGGCAGAGCTATTACATCCTGGGAGAAAGCCAAGAGGCATCACTAAGATCCAAGTAGAGCATCCAGAAGATATTCAGATTGGTCCTGCAGCATCCACACTAGCCATCCTCCTTGGGTGGTGTATACCAGCCTGGAATGAGGAGAGATCTGTGAGGGAGGAAACTGCACCTGGAGAAGCTGTCAAAAGCAGCCAAGTCCCACTTCTTAAGGGCCACATATTCCTGATGACTGGGAGGCTTTCCCTCTGGCTGACTTCCCAACACCACACAGGCAAACACAGAATCATTCAGGTTGAAAAAGACCTCTCAGACCATCGAGTCCAAGCCATCAGTGAGGTGCTGCCTCTAGTTACAGCCACCAGAGACCAGCACTGGGCAGCAGAGAGGACAGCAGCACTCTGCAGCCACACTATGTTACAGCAGCTGCCACTGCTGCTGTCACCTCCGCACCTAAGGCAGGATAAAACTCGAGTGGCTTGTCTGGGGAGCTCAAACAAGCAAGGGAACATGCAGGCCCTCTCCCTCAGTCCTTACCATTCTTCTCATGGATCTGAACCAGGGACTTGTAGGACTGCTGTGCTCTTGTCAGGCTATACTGGTTCTGCAAGGGAAGGCAAGGAGACCGTCAGTCCAGCAGGAACCTTGGGGAAGCCATCCCATGCACCTTCCCTGTGCAGCCAGACCTGGCTGTGCCCCCATCTGCCACCCCCCATTCTCCTACACTGCCCAGGCCCTACCTTGTTGGCTCCAAATTGTACTCGTGCCTTCCCTTTCACCAGCGTTGCACTGATCTGCATGATCACCGACTCGATGGAGTAGGCACTACTCCAGCCCTTAGGGACGAAACACACAGTGAGGCCAGACCCACCCACCTGTGCTCCCAGAGCCCCCAGAGCCTTCCCCAGCTCTGGCAGGCAGTGGTAGGGCAGGAGCTGTCAGGAATACCGAGTGTGGTATGCAGAACAGCTCCCCCAGGGACCAGCACCCACCTGTTTCGTAAGCAGCTCCATGCAGATGGCACCACCACCCAAAACATACCTGGGAAGGAATCAGACAAAGTTACCACACAGACAGATGTGATCGTACCCAACCACTGCTCCAGAGGTGAAACACCTTCTCTGATTAGATTTCTGATGGAAAAAATATGCTAAAAACTCCATCATTGCTGTCTGCTTCCCAATGGCAAACCCATGACAAGGAAGTCACGGGGCTGCACAGCTCTGGATAAACCCAGTGAAACTGCTGCAGGAAGCAGCACTGCAGAGGAGAGAGAGAGAGACAGTTACTCACCCCCCTGACAGCACCGGGGATACAACCCTTACAAATGGTGGATCAAAAGGAAAGTTATCCTGCAATGAGAGAAGGGAAGCAGAGCCATTGAGTTCTCTGAGGAGAACGGGTCAGGCATCTCTCGGGGAAGGGGAGCCTTACTTTAAAAGAGAAGTTGAGGAGGATGAAATCTGTTCCTTCTTTCTCTTTGAGGATTTGAAGATCGTTGTGCAAAGCGCTGTCCTCGTCAACCCTGTGACAGGAAAACCCCAGAGGGTCAGGCAAGGCCGTGCACCTCAGGCCAGCCGTGCTCGCTGCCACCACAGCCCGGAGCTGCCGTACCTGCACAGCCGGGCAGCCCCGTGGACAGCACGGGCTGCCAGCATTCTGCTTCTGGTTTGCAGAGAAGACCATCACACCCCTTTTCCATGCTGCCAGCTTAAAAATAAAGGCTGCCTGGCCCAAGGAAAAGGCAGCACTGGTGTCTGGAGGGTGTGAAAGCTCAGGGTTTGCCTGCTGCACCTCTTTCCGGACTCTAGGAACAGCAGAGACTTGCAGAGCCCTCCGATTACCTCATCTTGCCTGGAGATATCATCTCCTTTTTGTCGTGGAGACAGCAAGCCAGCTGCCTGAGAGATGCTAACTCAAGGTCTGCTTGGTGCTCGCCTGCCATGCTCATGTCCCCTCTGCTCACAGGGACTTCCTGGTCCCATCACCAAAACCCACCAAAAATGCATGATCCCAAGCTGGGCCACCTACTTCAGGAGTTTGACGTTCCAATCGTACAGGCTGTCATTCACTAGTTCAACTGCATAGTATCCTGCAAGGAGAACACAGGGGGTCATTGTGGGGGGACACTGAGAGGGGGTTGAGCCATCACCCAGACTTCAAACTCCCTGGGCCCTGCAGCACAACTTCATTTGGGCACTGTCCCTCCATGAAAAGCAGTGCCTGTCCAGGACAGTCCTGAGGGCAGCAGGCTCTTTCTCTGAGTCCCTGGGCTCAGGAAAGGAGTAGGAACACCATTCCCCTCACAGTCACATGACTCTCCAACCCACAGCATGCTCTTCACGTACATCCAGCAATGGCAGGGAAGAGAGAGGGTAAGGTGGTTTTGTTCACTCTTGACAGAGCCACAGCCATCCAATGCTGTAGATCCTCCCCCTCAGCTGAGCAGCACAAGGCCCACTGGGTACCCCACGGGGGGAGAAGGAATCCTCCTGCCCAGAGCTCCTGGCAGCACTCACCGCCCTTGAAACTTGGTGATCGGTAAATATCCCTGAGCTCCTTCATTAGCCGGTCAGTGGCCTGCACAGACCCAGACACTGCACCCTGCAAGGAACAGCGAGGGGAAAGTTGTATTGTTATGCTGCACCCAACCATGGCTACTGCTCTAGGAGGCCAACACCTGAGCTATAACTCGGTCCAGCCTCTGTACCAGACTGTATCCTGCCTGTCACCTCTGAGCCAGTCCTTCTTCCCAAATATGTCACCTCAGGCAGCAAAGCTCACAACAGAAACACCTCTGTGTCCTCTCCACTGTCCTAGAATCTTAGCCCAGGGGTACACAAGCACAGTCCACCTCCACAGCCCCAGGTGACTGTGAGGGCACAGCTCCAGTGGCAGAAGGAGCCCCAGATCTTGCTGCAGGAGGACTGCCCCATGAGGCACCAATGTCCCTGGGGTCACCCAGTGCCCTCCCTGAGCTGCAGAGGCAGTTCACAGACTCCTCTGCTTCAGCCCCATCAGCCCTGGAGAACTGGTACTGCTGTACCTTTGGCTGGGGACAGCCCCTCTGATTTAGGGCTGGAGGGCTGGCAAGGGCCTCCATCACTCTTGCCCTTGAGTCCCTCTGCTTCCCCAGCCCACCTGCCCACTGGGCGACACGTACATTTAAGTAATCTTGCCTCTGGTTCTTTTTTATTTTCTCTAAAATGGCCAGGTTTTCTTTCCCAATGCCTTCATCCTCCGTCTTTCTCCCATCTGCCGGCTCTTCCTCTTTCATCTCATAGTGGTCCAAGTCCTCAGTGTCCTGGGAAGGGAAGAGGAAAGCTCAAAGAGATGTGCCTTTGCTCCTCCCTGCTCTGAGTGCTGAGCTGCCCTGACCCAGGAAGGATTCCTAGTGCAACTCTTTCAGCATGTGAATCCCAGCTCCTGATCTGAGGTACAAACAGAGTGGAAGGCACAAGGTCTGGGCACTCAGCTGGGCTCATATGAGCCCTTTGTTTGCTGGATTGTCTTTTGTTATGTCTCATGCCTGTTTATAATGACCCATTAATCTCTCACTCCTCAGCAAGCCCCACATAACCATGACCCTGGATCTTGGCACACCTGTGGCTTCAGCAGCTTGTGCCACGCTGCTGGGTGACTGGAACAAAGCACAGCCCCGTGCCACAGTGCTGCCAGGCCACCTGGGCCCCTGGGCTAGCCAAACCCTAACAGGGACACAGGTCACTGGCACCAGGAGAAGAACAGACCCCTGCACCCAAATCCAGCTGCATGGGATGTTACTCCCTCAAAAAGAGTGGGGATTTCACAGCAGGTCTCTCATTAGATCTGCTCAGAACACCCCAAGTGTAGTACCTGACCCCAGAAGAGCCTTTGGCCCTCACTGTTTCCCAAAATAACATGTGGCAATGCAAGCCCCAGATGGGAAAAAACAGTTGCAGCCATCTGGGCCCACTGCAGAAATCTGTCCCCATGCACACAGGGTTCAGCTGCCTGGAAATGGCTGTGGGCATGCACAGCTCCAGCACTGGCACTAAATCCTCTGAACAAGTGTTTACTCTGGCCTCTCTGGGCTAGTCATGGCTACTGAGCAGTGTTTTTGGAAGGGCTTGGACACTTTTAGACTCACACAGGAAAATAGATCCTCCTAGAAAATCCCTCTATTAGATTAACCTGCATAATGAATCTGTGTGCCAGGACACAGTTCTGCTGCTCCACTCCTCCACAGAGCTGAACAAATCCCACTGCTCAGCACAAAACCTTTGCTCTACATGAGCGTTCTCCCTCCACAACGCCTGGCATTAGCAAAAAGCACAAGGGGGAATGCTCAGCTCCTCGGGATTTATTTTTCCAGCCTACAGGAGTGGAGGCCTTGTGCACACTGATTTGCCATAAAGCTGCAGATTTGCAGATTCACACGGTTATGCTGGTTCCAGTTTAACCCTCCCCCTTTTCCCTGTGGACGCTAGCAAAGCCCAACCTTAATTTAGCAAGCAATTAACTTTGCCAAAACCCCCCAACTGCTGGGGTGCTGCTGCTCAGTGACCTGCCCCCAGGCTCCACAGCACTGCTGACTCAGTGCCCGTGCTGTTCTCGTGTCTGAGGCATTGCTAAACGTCACCATGGAGATTCAAGATTATTCCACCCACTTCCACAGATCTCTAAACTGCAAACCAAACAACCAGAGCCTGTGGGTTGTGCAGCAAGGTGCCCTCAGCTTGCAGTGAAGTGTGGCTGCCTCCACCACTGCTGGCAATCAGCTCACTTGCACACTCAGCCACCTGACCTCATCCTCTCTGTGGGAGTTCCATGCAACAGAGATTTCCCTGCCAGCAACAGCAACCCAGAAATCCATCCCTCTCGCAGGAATTTCAGCCTTTAGAGAACAGCACATACTGTCCAAGCAGCTCTGCTCACAGCTCATCCACATGCCTCTGGAGGCCACGGCTACATGGCCATGCTCAGCCTCTCTGCTCTCCCGGGGTTTGTGAATAGACAGAGCCCAGCTGTGCCTCAGAATCCTCAGCATCAAAATGCGAAGAAGCATCCAGCCTTTGGTCTAAACTTCCCTGTCTGGTGGCTGCAAGCTTCTCCCAGGCTTCTACCCCTGTACCCTTGCACCCTGCAGCACCTTTCTCCTTGTGCTCAGCTCTCTGGCACATATCCTCACACACTAAGGTGGCACTTACCTCTGGCATCTCTTCATCTTCCTCTTCAGAGGACACCTCTTCCTGGGTGCTCTGTGGAGAGGATAGGGATGGAGATTGTGTGGTCAGCATCCTGGGAAAATGCTCTCCTGCCTTCCCAGATGCTTCCAAGGTGAGGTCAAACAGGGATGAACAAGCAGAACCAAATTAAAAGCAAAGGGCAGCTGAGAGCCTTTACAAGAAACAGCACCAAGGCCCAGCAGAGCATGTTGGCATCACCCAGGACAGGAATCCAATCTCTCATCCACTGTGTTCCTCTTCTGGTAACCCCCAGAAGCCTCCAGAGCAAACATCAGGGAACTTGTGACTTGTTTTCTGAGCTCTGGGAGCCTCTTCCTGAGCCACTTACCTGTTCTGCCGGCAGAGGCTGGTCCAACATTTCAACATCTGGATGTTGGGGGAGGTTGTAGAGTTTGCACAGGTCAGAGATGATTCGCTTCAGGTGCTGCAAAAGCTGTCCAGAGAACGGAAGGTCAGTGAAGTGTGGGGAGCCCCGTGCCCAGCTGAGCCTCAGCCCTGCAGCCAGCCAGCAAAGGCCTCACTGCTCCCTCCTGATACAAGCAGCAGGAGACACGGGTGCAAAATCCCACCCCGGCATCAAATGATGTCAGAGAAGTTCATCCCAAACATCTGGAACGTTTATGAGACCAGAGGCAATCCCCACTTCAGGCAGCTGGGGACATGTAAGCAGGGAGTTACCCTCCAAAAGTTGCCAGGCTCCCCTCCCCCAGGCAGCAGAGCACATCTCACCAAGGTGTTTCCTTTCCTGACTTCCACCAGCCTCTCCAGGATAGCTGCCAGGTTGGGATCATCTGACTCCACAGACCAGATTGGGGGAACAGCTGGATAAGACTCCTGCACAGGGGAAAGGGGGTGTTGGTGGCATGGAGGCCGCTGTGGAGCACAGAGCAGTGAGCCAGACGGGGTGGGGGCTGAAGATCCCTCTGTACCACAGAGATCAGGCCACAGGTGACTGATCCACCCTGCAGCATAAACCTGGGCTGAGGGCAACACAAACCCCTACTGGGACCCTGCTGGGCTGGCTCTGGGCTGTGTCCCCCTGGCCCAGGGCTGAACACAGAGGGAGGACAGTGGCATTTTGGCCACTCCTCTGCCCGTGGGGCCACTGGGGGTGGAAGGCAGTAGAGGCAGGACACTGAGGGCATCCCACGTTGCACACTGCCTACTACCCTCACCAGCAGTTACAGGTGAACCTGGCAGCACCCACGCAGAGCAGAGGCCAAGCAGGTACCTTTAATCCAGGACAAGGCCTCTGGCAACACTCCCAACATGCCCCTCCAGAAAATCCTGGTCATTAGTCCCATTGAGAATCTACACATGGGGCTGTCCAAGCTCTGCTAGCCCTCCTCGTCTGGAGACACAAACCAGCTGGAACTCGTGACCAAAGAGGGCATCAGCACACCGGCACCGAGCCATCCAGCACCGGGATCCCTAAAACACCGGTGCGGATGAACCAGAGCAGGGTGACGCTGAATCCGCAGGTGTCTCCTCTCCGGGGAGATCAGGGCCCGCCGGGAAACCCTCCGAAACAAACCCGGGGGAAGCAGGGAGAACGAGGGCGGCCTCAGGGGCTCCACGCCTGGGCACGAGCAGCGGGACAGGGCTGGGGGTTCCAAACACCACGGGGAACGGCCTGCTCTCGCACACCGGGGCGGCGGGAGCGCCGCCGGGCACTGCGCCCCGGCCGTTCTCTGCGTGAGCCGCGGCCCCGAGGAGCTCGCGCGGCCGGCGGGGCGCTCCCGCGGGGGGACGGGGGCAGCCGCCCGCCGCAGCCAGCGCAGGGACGTTGGGGCACAGGCCCGGCTCACCCCGGGCCCCAACGGCGACAGCCCCGTCCCCGCGAAGGAGCAGCCGCTCGGTCCCGGGGCCGCCTCGCGGTGCCCCGCAGAGCCCGGGCCCGCCGCCCCCCGGGCCTCACCGTGATGTTGCAGTGAATACGGACGGGTCCCGGCGGCGGCCCCCGGGAGGCAGAGGCGCCGGCGCGGGCCCCGGCCCCCGGGACGAACTCGCAGCTGATCTCGTCCGGGCAGGCGCTGCCGATGCGGAACCGCTCGTGGCCGCGGTGAAAGATGGACTCGAGCAGCCGCAGCTCCCGCCTCAGGAGCCGCCCGGCGGGGGCCGCCGCCACCTCGGCCCCGCTCCGCCCGGGTCCCCCCGCCGCCGCCTGCGCCCTCGCCGCCTCCTCCGGCCCCGCCCGCTGCATCTTCCCATGGAGGGACCCGCTCCGCCGCCGCCGCCGCCGCAGCCCCGGAGCCCGCCCAAGATGGCGGCGGGACGGCCCCGCTCCCGGAAGTGCCGTCGCCGGAACGGGCGGGGCGGCCCCGCCGGAAGCGTCTCGCGACATACGGGAAGTGACGCTCAGTAAGCCCCGGGGAAGAGGGCGGGGCCGGCGGGGGGCCCCGCCCCTGCCGGGGGGGGGGGGGGACCCCCGCCCCTGCCGGGGGGGTCACCGGGGGTCACGGGGGGCACCGGGCACGGCCGAGCCCGGCGGGGACAGGGCTCCGCAAGGCCCGGCGGGGACGGGGCTCCGCAAGGCCCGGCAGTGCCGGCTCCGAGACCCCCTACGGGCGTACGGCGGCGGCCGCGGGGCTCCGCTCCCGGCTTCCACCCGCCAACTCTCCCGCCCTCCCGTTCAGATCCCGGCCCGGGGCTCCGCCGCCCCGCTGGCCGTGCAGGTGCCCCGGTGGAGCGGCGGGCCGGGGGAGCTCAGACCCCGCCGCCGTGTCCCCGGGCCGCGGCGGGGCGGAGGCGGGGGCGGCCCCGGGGCCGCTGACGGCGAGCACCTCGGACAGCGCCCGGCCAGAACCGCGGACAGCGCCGGGTGCCGGTGGCGGCGCCGGGCCGCCCCCATGGCGCTGCTCCGCGTCCTCTGCCTTCTCGCTGCCCTCAGACGTAAGTGCCGGGGCTGTGGGGGATGGCACCGGCACAGGCGGGGAGGGGACCGGACCGGACCGGGCCGGGCCCGGGGGCTGCGCCTGTTGCACAGGACGGGTCCGGAGTGGGGCCGGTACCGGCCGTTCCGCGGTGCCGGTGCCACCGGCGCTCCCCGAGCGCCCCGGGGCTGTGCGGCCGCCGCGGGCTCGGGCTCCCCGAGGCGGTGCCCGGGGTGGGCAGGAACCGACAGGAACGGGGAGGGGGTGTCACGAACGGGCAGGAATGGCGGGGAGGGCGGAGAGGAACCCCCAGCGCTGTCCAGCCGCTCGCCCCCACTCACGGAGCCCCTGAGCCCGCCCGTTCGCCCCCGGCCCTCCCCGCTCCGTGCCCGGCTGTGACACCCACACCCCACCAGCATGCGCCCCATCGTTCCTGCTCTTGGGCTGCCAGGCACAGAGCCCCAGACCGGGTACAGGCTCTGTCCCGGGGGGGCCCCGGACCCTCGTGGGGGGCCCTGCCTGCCGCCATGGGGCTCAGGCTCGGCCGTGCCCCAGGGAGCCTGGGCACAGACACGGAGGAGCGGCTGGTTGAGTACCTGCTGGACCCTGCACGCTACAACAAGCTGATCCGGCCGGCGACCAATGGCTCGGAGCTGGTGACCGTGCAGCTGATGGTGTCGCTGGCGCAGCTCATCAGCGTGGTGAGTTGGCCAGGACTCTGCTCCCCAACCCCCTGGGCAAGCGAGGGGGCCCCAAACCCTCCCAGCACCCTGGGTGACTGGCCCTTCTCTCTCTGCAGCATGAGCGGGAGCAGATCATGACCACGAATGTCTGGCTGACCCAGGTGGGCACCCTGGACTCTTATGTGGCCCTGAGAACCCTATGTCCACCCTGCCTCAGGATTTCTCAGCCCCTGCCTTGAGACCCATCCCTATCCCATACATCCTGTGTGGGACCCTAATGTCTACCCTGCCCTTTTAGAGCCCCCCATAAAGCCTGTGTCCCCCCTGTCCTGAACCACCCCCTTGCCCCAGGCCCCCGCCCTGTGGCTGGGCTGGGCTCGGCTGATCCCACCTGTCCTCAGGAGTGGGAGGACTATCGCCTCACGTGGAAGCCTGAGGACTTTGACAACATGAAGAAGGTCCGCTTGCCCTCCAAGCACATCTGGCTGCCTGATGTGGTGCTCTACAACAAGTAGGTCATTTTTAGGGGGGGCTATGTGTTCCCCAGCCCCACCCAGGGCAGGGGGCCATGTTGTTGTACTGCTGGGGCTGACAACAGCAGGACTGACAGCAGCTCTCTTCACCCCAGCGCCGATGGGATGTACGAGGTTTCCTTTTACTCCAACGCGGTGATCTCCTACGATGGCAGCATCTTCTGGCTGCCACCTGCCATCTACAAGAGCGCGTGCAAGATCGAGGTGAAGCACTTCCCCTTTGACCAGCAGAACTGCACCATGAAGTTCCGTTCCTGGACCTACGACCGCACCGAGATTGACCTGGTGCTGAAGAGCGAGGTGGCCAGCCTGGATGACTTCACACCCAGCGGCGAGTGGGACATCGTGGCGCTGCCGGGGCGGCGCAACGAGAACCCCGATGACTCCACCTACGTGGACATCACGTATGACTTCATCATTCGGCGTAAGCCGCTCTTCTACACCATCAACCTCATCATCCCCTGCATCCTCATTACCTCCCTGGCCATCCTTGTGTTTTATCTCCCATCTGACTGTGGCGAGAAGATGACACTCTGCATCTCTGTCCTGCTCGCCCTCACCGTCTTCCTCCTGCTCATCTCCAAGATCGTGCCACCCACCTCACTGGACGTGCCACTGGTGGGCAAGTATCTAATGTTCACCATGGTGCTGGTGACCTTCTCCATCGTCACCAGCGTCTGTGTCCTCAATGTGCACCACCGCTCGCCCACCACGCACACCATGCCGCCCTGGGTCCGCACCCTCTTCCTCCACAAGCTCCCGGCGCTGCTCTTCATGAAGCAGCCGCGGCAGAGCTGCGCCCGCCAGCGCCTGCGCCAGCGCCGGCACACGCAGGAACGCGCTGCTGCCGCCACTCTCTTCGTGCAGGCCGGTGCCCACACCTGCACCTGCTACGCCAACCCTGGCGCTGCCAAGGCCGAGGGGCTCAACGGCTACCGGGAGCGGCAGGGGCAGGCGCCGGGCCCCGCAGCGGGCTGCAGCTGTGGGCTGGAGGAGGCGGTGGACGGCGTGCGCTTCATCGCCGACCACATGCGCAGCGAGGACGACGATCAGAGCGTAAGTCGAGGTGGGCGGTGTGCACGTGGGAGGGGGCAGTGCTCAGGTGCTGGGGGGTGCGGGCAGAGCTGCAGGGTGCAGAGTGTGTTTTGGCTCACGGCTGCACCACAGGAAGTGATGTGCACAAGCACCAAGGGGATCCCTGCCTAGCCCCATGCCCAGTGAGGACCAGCACTGATCCCTGACCCACCACTGCAGTCCCATGCTGAAGCAGCTGCTTTGGAAACAGAGGAGGCTCCCAGGAGGCCTGGCCCTGCATGGCAGTCAGGCTGCAGATTCTGCAGAGTCCCCTCCCAGCTCTGCTCACTGGGAAAATGTTTCTTGGGCTCAGCAGTGTGGGTGACAGCAGGGGGAGTGAGCCCCATGAGGCCCACAGCAGGCTGGCAGGCAGCCCCAGGAGCTGCAGTGCTGAGGGAGCAGATTCGAGGCTCTGAGATATGCCAAATCCCCAGCTGGGGCAGTGTCAGGCAATACCCAAGGCCCCAGCCTGACCCAGCATTTTTCCTGGCCCCGTGCAGGTGAGCGAGGACTGGAAGTACGTGGCCATGGTCATCGACCGCCTCTTCCTATGGATCTTCGTCTTCGTCTGTGTCTTTGGCACCATTGGCATGTTCCTGCAGCCCCTCTTCCAGAACTACACCACCAACTCCCTGCTGCAGCTTGGCCAGGGCACCCCCACCTCCAAATAGCATGGGGAATGGCCAGTCCCAGGGCCGGAGAGCTGGGTACTGGGCTCAGGCAGCCCCTGCAAACCAATAAATACTTCCACAGGACCGGGCTGGTTCCATCTGGTGTCATTTCATCCTACACTGTGCTCTGCAGGCCTGAGAGAGCAGGATGCAGCCGGGATGGGGTGACTCTGGCTGCCTGTGACCAAGGTAAGAGGCTAGGGAGGCATCATCTCTGAGAGGAAAATCCCAGCTGCCGAGGGAGAGAGCAAAGGAGCGTGAAACCTGATCCATGGGGACACGCTCATCTCTCTCCTCTGCTCCTGGGAGCACCAGCCACTCATTGCATCTCCTCTCACGCCATGTGGGGCCAGAGCCCCAGCCTCAGTGAGCAGCCCCTGGCTCCAGCCTCGTGCTGCCAACCCCTGTGTCAGCTCTTGGGGTTCCCAGGAGATGACAGAGCAGGAGCAGGGGCATGGGGAGGAAGACAGAGCTGCTCAGCTCTGGCTCTGAGTGAACACATGGACCAAGCAGGAAGAGGCTATTTTTAGGTCCTACCTGCAGGCGAGGGCAGCAAGTTCCAGGGGCTGTTCCAACCCTATCTTCTTCTGTTCCACTCCAGGCTCAGCATGCTGGAGCCAAGAGCAGGCACAAGATGAGTTGCTCAAGGAAAAGAAAAACACAATTAATCAACCCAAGCTGGGAGCTGCTGGCAGTCGGGCCCCACTGTGGGTCACTGGGCTGACACCATGGCCAGCAGCACTGCCTGCATTCTCTTGGCCAGCAGGAATTGGCCTCGCTGGGGAAAACTGAGATGGAGTGTTTGCTATAAATACCACTAATCCCCGGGGCTGGGGGGAGTGATGGTGGCAGGGCCTGGCAACACACAGGGCCAGGGGAAGCTGCACGCTAGAAATTAATTTAAATCCCAGCACTTCACCCAGCCAGAGAAATCCCAGCTGCTGCAGCTGCTGCTCCTGGAGCTCAGGGGTGCACCCCAATACCTAAATGTTAAGGGCTTTGCTCCTAAAGCACCCCCATGCCAGGGGCTTGTCCCAGTTCATCCCACCTCTGTGTCTCCTCTGCTGTTGGTCCAACCTCAGTGAGTGCAGGATGGGGGGGTCCTGCTGTGCCCCAGTGGGGAGTGGAGATCTATCAGTATTGGGAAGGTGTGGGGAGCACAGCAGGAGCCCCCATAGCCTCAGACACAGCTCCCTGAGCAGCTGCAGAGAGAGGAGCCCCCCAGCCCTGCTCTGGGCTGGGTGCCAAGGCAGTTCCTTCCCCTCACAGCTCTGTGTGGCAGTGGATGCCCACGGGCAGCTGCAGGCAGGGTGAACATGTGACAGCTGGGCTTTCAGCAAGTGCTGACCCTGCCTGGCCCCAGCCTGGCTGTCCTGTGGAGATCCACAGCCAGAGCTGGGGTCCTGCTCCCAGCCTTAGGCTCCTCACTGGGCTGTACTTCCATGCTAACAGGTCTTTGGTCGCTGTCTCATATGAGAGAGCTCTCAACCCAGGCAAAGCCAGCATTTGCCTTGTACAGGGAAAAGGGCTGCTTCAACACCACCCAATAAGCTTGCTGTTGGATGGCAACAGCATTGCTCCTTCTCACCTTCCACCAGCAGCTCTGGCATGTGGCTCAGCTCAGACACAGACACAGGACAGGGCCTGCAGCCACCACTGGGGTCCAGAGACTGGAGACAGACACCCCATCCTGTCCTAGAGCTAGCAGTGAGGGAAGGAGCTGGGAGGGCCCTGCCCCAGCATTTCAGAGCCCAGCCCTCACGGGCTCAGGTCTGCCCAATGAGCCCTGTGCTTGAGGTAAGAGGCTCAATTCTAAACTCTACCTGGCTCCCTTCATCATTCAGCAAACACTAACTCATCTCTGTCCCTCTCTAAACCCCACCACAGGCCCCTCTTCACCTCAATGGGAATCAACACACCCATGGCAAACAATGCTGAAACTTTCTTCTTTGCCATTAATGCAGAATGTTATGCTGGTCCTCTGGCTGCACATTGCAGAGGTCAGTCCCATGTCCCAGCTTGGCTGGGCTGCCAGTCATCTTCCAAGAGAGACACAGAAAACCAGTCAAACAGCCTGATTTTTTTTTTTTTTTAATCTCAAAGGAGAAAATTTGCCTCAAAACCTGCCAGAGGGATTTGCAGTACATGGTCCAAAGGTTTCAAGCTCACAGTCTTGAAAATTCCTCTGGTTTCTCGTGCCTTTTTTAAAAAACAATAAAGGGGGGGACAAAACTATAAAAAAGCAAATGAGGACTGAGCCTGCCCTTGCTTTAAAAAACAGGAGAATCATTTACATGCACATTTTAAAAACACAGGGTCTGAGTGACAGTGACAGGGCAGCCAGGCCTATGAGGAAACCGCTGCACAGTCCTGATTCCACTCCAAAAACGTGGTGAAAGAGGGATGAGCACAGCCATGCACAGCCTGCGCACATTCACCCCCCAGTCCTTGCAGAGTGCTTCCTTACACATCAAGGACAGAGAAATTTTCTTCCTCTTGGGGTTTGCGGATCCAGCTGCCGTAGCCCAGCTCTTCCAGCGTGCTGAAGAAGCACTGCTTGGCAGCCTGGTAAGCTGTGGCTGCCTTCTTGGCATCCGAGTACACAGAGAAGCCCTGCAGGTCTTTGCGGCTGTTCTTTGCACAGAGCTGCTGGAACAGGGTGAACATTTTCCTCTTGGACACACGAGACACCTCCAGCTTCACACTGGGAAGGAAGACAATTACAGCAATGAGGGACAGGACACTGAGAAGAGCCAAGAGAAGCAGGGGGCTCAGGGAAAATCCCATGACAGAGGAGCTCTGGGCTTGGCAGGGCTCAGGGGTAGGGTCCAGGTGGGGCAACATTATTTTCCTTCTGGAGTGCTTGCTTATGTCTGTTTAAAATTCCTCTATCCAACCCTCCCCATGTGTAGGGTGCTGTAACAGTGCAGAGTGTACTCCCCACCTCAGGGCTGCCCCCCTTCCCTCAGACAGTGTCAGGAAAAGGCAGTGTCAGGAAAAGCTCCTCTTACCCATCTACTTTCCCTTTGGTGCCATCCAAGATTTCAACTTCGCTTTCATCAGCAAGACACCAGTTCACCGATGACTCCTTCGTCTTGCCTGTCTGCCTTGCAGAGTCATACACGCTGACTCGCCCAACCTGCACAGGAAGGAAGCTTAACCTGGTCCTGCTGCCTGAGTCTCTTGCCCCTTTCATCCCTCACAGTTTTAGCTCATCCTAAACCTTCCAGAGTTACAAGGAAAAGGTTATTACCGAGTTGAAGGCTAGAGAGGCAACTTTAGTGTCCTTTTTTCCAGACTAAGACATTGCCAGTAACCCCCAAACTGTCGGGTGACACAAAGAGGTCAGGTTCTTGGGGCTGTCCTGTGTAGGGCCAGGAGCTAGACCTAATGAGACACTGTGGGTCCCTTTCAACTCAGGATATCCCTTGACTGTATGATTCTGTGCTTCTGGCCACTAATTCTTGCCCCTGGTTGGAGGGCTGCTGCACAACAACCCTCCCTGTAGAGCACCTCAGGGACCTCCAAAACCACAGGGAAAGGAATGGGGGACAAAGATGAAGAAGTGCTGCAGCTGCAGTACCTCAGGGTGGTTAATGTGATACGGAGCCTGGAGTTTTTCCTTCAGCGTGCTCCCATCCCTCTCCATGCGGCAGCAGATGGCACGGGTCAAGTGACCCTGACTGTACAAGTAACCTGTGGAGACAAAGGGAAAGGTGTGAGGAAACAGGATGGCACAGGTGATGTGAAAGTCCATCATCTGTCTTGTGTCCCCCAACATTCCAACATCGATGGATTGGCCAAACCCCAAAAACTGCAGCACTGCTCACAGGCTCCTGAAAGCTCACAGCATGGCTACGTGTATCTGTGTATCCATGGTCTCCAGACTGCAACATTCCTCACTGAAGACACAAACATGCAGTTTTTGTCTCACTCTCCTAGACCACTTGTGCCTCCTAATATCCAGAACTTTGCAGAGACACCGACTCTACCCACAGCCTAAAATCCATGGACTCTCTCTGCATTTTCAAACAGCTCTGCCAAGAAAGACATTTCAGTCTGTTACTCCTACACCCTCCACAAACAAACTTTGCCATCACACTGGGGAGTGAGAGGAGCTGTCACTGCAGCCTGGTTTTACCCCGAGAGGACAGAGGGTTTCGCACCAAGTGTAACAGAGTGGAGATAAACTGGCTCCAGGAAGTGTGACAGCAATGCCCCTTGCAAGCCAAGAATATTCCAGCGTAAGATTTTGTCACTGCAGGACATGGTTCGTAACCGCTCCCCGTGCTGGATCCCGTCCCACGTGGGCACAATGTCACTCGACTCCACAGGAATGGTACCTTCCCCTGCACAAGAGAAGAAGAAAGCTTTTCTGTATAGAGTCAGATATTGAAATAAATCAAAACCCCATCAGCAACTGCACAAGAAACTTCTGGATACCCAGAGTGAACTCAGGAGTCTGACACCAGGTTCAGAGAACAACCTGGCATTCAGTATTGGGTACTGATGAGCAATTTTCAACATGGCTGAAGCAGAATAGAACTTTGCTTGAAAGGCAGGACACAGACCTAGATGTGAGCTTTGCATCAAACTTCAGCTGCAAACTTCACAAGGATGGCAGTGCAAGAGGCAGAGCTGGGAAGGGGAAAGGGACTCTATCTAAAGCCTTCCATCTACCTCTTCTGGTTCCTGAATGCTTCAAATCCCACAACAGAGAGGGGTAAGGAACCACACAGAGAGGGGTAAGGAAGCTCTGGAGCACCAGAAAGGCTCCCAGGAGAGGACTGAAGCCACCCCATGGTGCAGGGAGTGATTGCACTCACCATTCTCCACCTTGGTCCGCAGCTTGCCTTGCTTGGGGTTCTCAAAGAGAGGCTGATGTTGGGCTTGTCCCATCTCGTTTGCCTGATCACTGCAGGACTTATCAAAGAGTGCTCCGTCCCCACATGGTGCTGTGCTAGAAAACAAACCCTCCCTGGTTAGCACTGACTGTAAAGGAAACAGCCAGGGCCAGGGGCATGACAGTGCTGCTGACACCAGTCATTCAAACCCCCACACCAACCTGACGTAGAGGTGGAAGGTAACATTGCTCTTTATTTTGAGTTTCTTTCCTCCTGCTTGCTCAAAAATGCTCTCTTCTGCAGAGGAAGGATTGGATGGGTCATACTTCATCAGCTCACTGTAAAGAAACCTGAAAAAAACACCATCCTGTCAAAAGGCTGCTCTGCTTCTCAGACAAGAAGTGCTTCAACTGACAGGCAGAGCCCCACATCACCCACTCCTGCCACACGGAAAAGCAGAGACCAGGAGCTGTGGCTGAGGATGCCTGGGAAGCCAACAAACAATGCCTGATGCACAAAAAGGGAAAAAAATCCAGCAGATTTTCTGCCATGCACTGGACAAGCAGAAGAAAAGCAGTATCCTGTCCAGGAAGCTGAGGGAAGCTCTGGCAGGAGAAAAGAAGGAGCCTGGCTGGGTGCTGCTCTCCTGCATCTGATCCCAGTGTGAAGAAGACTTCAAGGTTGTTAACCAGCACTTTAGTCAGCAGCAAGTTGGCATTAAAAGTGAACAACCCTGCAGGCAGCTGAATTCAAGTGGTATCATAACGAGCCCATGATCTGTTTACACTGATGGGTCTTTTATGGCTGCTTCTGACCAGGGAAAACCCTGAGGTCTCCAACGTCGTGTCAAGGACTAAAGAAGAACTGCAGCCTCCCAGATAGTCCTTGAGCCTGTGCAGGGACTGATTTTGCAAGGAGAGGCAGACTTCACTCTGCTGTGCCAGAGCAGCTACCGCTGTCAAGATTAACAGCTGAAACAGACAGTAAGCAAGATGCAATCCTGATTCATCACTTCCCAGGGACCTGCCCTCAACACTTTCCCTTGCTGAGGAATGCAGAGCACAGTGGCAGCACACAAAGGCTTGGAGGAAGCAGCTGATTTTTTTGTTCATAACTGAAGGACAAACGTTAACCAAGCAGTCCAGCTTCATCTCACTTTACGTTTCAAAAACTAAAAAGTGCCACAATGAATGTGGGAGGGGAAGAGGAGAGGAAGAAAAGAATTCTGTAGTTTAGTTGGGAAAATCCTTTCCAGCCTCTGAAAACCATGTTAATTAGCAAAGCAAACATATGCAGTATGTTTTCCTGAATCCTTCTATAGCCAGATCCAGAAAGGCCAGGAGACCAAGCTTGCAGTGGCTTGGTGCGGCAGGAGCTGTGCTCAGGCTGCAGAGCACCCTGTACATCAGCCCAGCAGCTCTAGCAGGACGCTTAATATTAAGTACAACAGATGCAGCCCTTGGGCTCCTGGCAAGTCTCCCATTCAGTACATATTTGGGCATCATTCAGGTATGGCCCCTTCTTACCAAAAATAACATCCCTCTGTATGAATGAACTCATTCAACAACACATGAGTAAACAGTGTCTGAGGATCACAGCATCTCTCAGCACAGCAAAAATCTAGGGGTGTGTTTCAGCCACATCCCTGCAGAATGGGAGAGCAGCTCCTGGCAGGCCTCTCCCCTTTTCCTTTTGAGTTTCCCCTTTTCTCACCTCACAAAGCCTCTTCGAGAAATGATTTCTGCATGACAGTCATTTACTGTCTCCCCCTTCAAGCTTAGCTCTTCTCCTTTCACACAGCGATTACCTGAAGCAAACAAACAAATAAAGAATTCAATAATAGGGCAGATATCAAAGTCAAGATGGCTTCAGAGACAGAGGGAGGAAGTCTTATTTCTTTGGACTCTTGAGCAGCAGCACCAGCACGAGCACCCTGCCTATTAAATCACTATCACAAGCAGTTAAGAAAATAAAGGGACACCACTTTAGGGACAGACAGACTTAAACTGCCGTGAGTTTTGGGGGACTGTACCTTCCCAGGGCTTTTTAGCCCATCACTCCTGGTAGAAGCCTGGCAGCAAAGCAGGGAGGGAGATAAGGTACGTGCAGCTGGGAGAAACTGGAGGATTGTGTGTTCTGGCACATAAGGAACCCATGCTCTGATGCACAGAGTACGACGCAGCAATGCAAGCAAAGATTAAGAGCAATATAGCTGCAGGCACATTTGCTTTGTCCTCCCTCTCTCTAACCAGATCACTCATGACACCATGTGAGCCCTGGGAACGTTCTGTTCCCTCTGAGGAAGCCTACAGCAACAACCATTCCTGCACCGTGGCTGACAGGGAAACCTAGCATGGCAGAGAATTCAGAGTGTGCTGGAGGAAGCTGTTCATACCTGTTCCGATGCTGACCACCACTCCCAGGCCCTTATTTCCTCTCCTCATGATGATGGCAGCCAGGATCTTGCGGCCCAGCAGGCTGTGCTGGAGGCGAGCTGTGAGGGAGTTGAAGCGCTGGTGGCTCAGCATGGCCAGCTGATCGTGCAGGGTGCTGCCACTCACAGGGAGCTGGGACAGGGACAACAGCACAGCACATGAGCAGCTCACACGGCACAGCTCAAGAGTGAGCTAACCTGCAGCACAGCTCAAGAGTGAGCTAACCTGCAGCACAGCTTTCCAAGCAGAAGGCAGTGCACAGAAAACTCTGAGCTTTGGGCAGTGCTGTGTCAAGGGCGGGTGAAGCTCTTTTAGGTATTTCTGGGAAAACCTCATCCAAGGCTTTGAGCTCTGCTTTAGCCACATCAGAGACAGCAGCAAGCGACACTGGCTGAGGAACGACCTCCTGAGAATGCCAGGGAAAACCCCGAGCAAGAAGGAACAAAACCAACCTGCCTATTTGCAGAGACTCAGCCAAGGAAATCTGTTCCTGGCTTTGGAGGAATTCCTCCTCTGGCTGCCTGTGAGGAGCGTGCACAGTCATTCCAGTGCAGACCAACTCATCTCCTCCAGCACTGCTGACTGACAAATCCTCCCTGATGGCTTTGCTATTTAGAGCCCCAGCTGCTGTGCCCAGTTGTGCTGCCTGGAATGAGGCTTTTCAGAGCTCACAACACTCCAAGTGTGATTTATATCAGCCCAAGTTTGGGACAGCCATCCTGACATAACCAGGGCTTTGCGTTTAAGTGATGCATGAATTTTTTGAGCTGACACACAATTTTTAATGCAGCACAAAGAAATGTGGAAGAAATAATAAAAAAAAGTCATATAATTAAAAAAACCCCTGTTCCTACTCTACCACAGGAACACATTTTAGTAGCTTATGGAAGAATCTGGTAATAATTTAGCCCTAAAGCAGAGGCCTGTAGGACAGAAGAGTATGCCTGTGCCCTGAGGAGACATCTAACCCACTTCAGGAAAACCGTATCAGGTTATCAACAGCTGCAGAGAACAAAGGGGTCACAGTTGATTTTGAAAGCATTTTTTGGCTGGACTGAGAGGAGGGGGCTAGGCAGGACTACCACACAGCCCCAGCTTTGGCAGAAGACTTACCTCGGCGATGCTCATCCCTTCCATGCGCTCGGTCTTCTCTGATTCCCCAATCAGGACTCGGAGTGCTGCATCAGCTGCCTCCTGCTTGCCCTGCTTTTTGTTGTGTGCAGTTACAGCTGGGAACCAGCGGCCTCCAACCTTCGCCTGATAGACAAATCTACAAAGAAACCAAGGAACCTGTGGATTTCAGTTTGATTTTTACATTCTCACAGTGGAGAGAGGAGGCAATCAGAGGGACAAGCTATGGCAGAGGCAGCAACTAGGCCTGTTGCCATCTCAAAAGGCATCAGCAATTTTGAGCTTTCTGCCCTTTTCCTACAACAACAGCAGCAGCACAAAACTTCCTTCAGCCAGATGCTGCTACTTACTTGGGGTCGTGGGGAGGTCCTGACTGGTCAATGAGTTTGAACTCTGCAGCAAACCCATTGGAACGGGCATATTCCAGCAGGCCACTGACAGGATTGACGTTAAGATATTTGATGAGCTCCCCAACACCCTTCGTTTTCACCACTTTGGATTCATCTGGAGTGGCAATATTGTGCATGGACTGGTCACTGTGGGGCTTCACAACAGGCTAGAGCAGAGTTAGACAGGAAAAGACTGTTAAACACTGAGCAGCTGCATTTAGTGCAGGCCAAGAGCAGCAGCAAACCTCTGCCCCACATGACCTTGTGGGGTGAAATCCAGCAGAATAGGAAATAAAAGGGGGGGGAACACCCACTTCCAAACACTTGGGTCTTATAAAAAAGCTCTTTATACCTGTTCAGGCAAGACATGGGGTACAGACTCTCCAGAAAGAATCTTCACAGCAACTTCTGCTGCCATTTGCTTTGCTCCCTTCTTGCTGTTTCCTACCACAGCAGGGAAAATTTGGTCACCCATTTTCACACAGTAGCTGAACCTGACAGGACATTATAGTACATGAAAAGTGTTAACCATAGGTGTCTCAATCTGGTTATTATCCCCGTGTCCCACTTCCAGGTAAATCCTTCTGGGTTATCTCCAATTTATCTTCAATTGAAATCTACTGTGATGGCCCTAAACACTTCCAGTAGAGCACCTCCAGGAAGGGTACAGGACTGGAACCCCCTCCTGCTCTGGTAGAAGAAACAGCATCCTTTCTCTGAGAAAGGGCACCACTTTGGGCCTCCTTCTGGAACTAGGTATCTTGGACAAGCCATGCCCAGAATCCTTGGCTAGGAGGAGCACTCAGCTAGGTCAGTGACAATTCCAGGAATGTGGGCAGCATGCCACAGGGGAAGTACAGTGAATAAAGAGTTTCCACCCTCCCTCAAAGTTGACATGAATATGCCATACCTAGGATCATGAGGTGGGCCTTCCTGAGAGAGCAGCTGGAATTCAATTATGTTCCCTGATTTTTGACCATACTCCATTAATATGCTGATAGGGTGCTTCCCAGGAAGCAGGTTGAGGTGGGCTGCTGCAGATGACAGCTCTGGCTCCAGCTGCAAAGGCTACAGCAAGAAGATGGAGGAAATCAGTGTCAGACTCAATACTGTTTGAGCAGCCTCGCAAAGTAAAGAAAACAGGACTCACCAGTTCTGGTTCCGAGCTGTTGGAGGGAAATGGCTCCTCACATTTAATTCCACCTTGCCTTCCATTCTCCACTTCACTTATCAGGACCTTCATGGCATTAGCTGCTGCCTCCTGCTTAGCCAATTTTTTGCTCCCTGCTTCTGCTGGTGGGAATGGGCGCCCGTTGATCACTGCTTGGAACTTAAACCTTTGAAAGAGAAAACCAAAGGGGCATATTGAGAAGCAGAAGTGTGGTCTTCTCAGAGTAAGCAAGGCTGCTCTTGGAATTCAAAGGACAAGAAACAGCCAGCTCCCAGATGGGAGAGTAAATCCAGGCTGCCATGAGCAGAAGACAAAAACACCAAGGGTACCTGAGCAGCACTGCATCATTACATTTCCAGAGCTGTTCACAACAGAGAAGCAGCTCCACGTTTTGTTCCGAAGGAACAGGATGAATTGCCTTGTTCCACCACAGATGCCAGAAACAGGTAATGGGTGTATGCAGGCAGCAGCTCTGTGGTGGCTCCTGGCCAGGAATAAGAAAGCTCAAAAGCAGCCTGCACTGTTTAATTAGCACCTGGTCATTTGGGGGTCACTCCTCCCTCTGGCATTCTCCATGGCTATCCAGGGCATCCATCTTAGAAAGGTGCTGCCTCACATAAACCTCTTGCCTTTGATATTTCTGCCTCCCCCATTCCTGTGACCTCTAAAAAACAAGTTGATCTTCCATCCTCCAGCCCTGGAAATCTGCTTCCGAGGAGAGTGGGTCAAACCAGATCTGGAGAGGGACTATGGCACTGAATCCATTCAGATCCCTTCTTTAAAAAAACCCCAAAAACCCAGAATAACAAAACCCTGGGACTCCATCTGTAGAAATCAGGCCAATTTTCCTGTCTAGCGGATCAATTGACATATTCCAGTGTGGCACATATGGAGATTTTCTCAGTCTTGCTTATGCTCAGTAACAGCCATGATTCTGCAAGGGACTCCAGAGACTAACTCAGCCAGCTGCTGTGTCATGCCACATGCTCAGCTCAGAGAATTGGCTCTGACCTGCTACAACACAGAAATGTAGAGTGGGGCCACCTTGTCTAAATTAAGACACCTGCACCCAAACACTTTGTTCTGGGCTCCCTTTACACCATTTCCAGGCTGAGACCATCTTGAGAGGCAGCTTAGAAATACCAGCTTCCCCCTGCATGGTCAAATTTGAAGGCAAGTAATTGAGATGGGATGTAGTGAAGAAATTAATCCAAACAACTTTGCTCAGAATGAGGAATGCCAAAACTGGACTGCCTAGGGTTAAATTTTAGCCTTGCTTTATTTTTTAAGCTGATGCAAGGAATCAACTAGGCTAATCCTTCTGAAATGAAAGAAACATCAATAGCAGGCCCCTTCAGGACAGTTGAGTGGGTGAACTTAGTTTAAGTCAAATCATTTTATGCAAAAAAGAGCTCAGAAAAGGCTGGACATTTTCTCACCGTGGCTCATGAGAGGGTCCATTCTGCTCCAGCATGATGAAATCACAGTGTTGGTACGTGTACTGGGAATATTCAGTAAGGCCACTCACTGGGTTCTTCTCCTGACAAGCTATCAGTTTCTCTACAGGTGTACATGGGAAAGCAGTTTCAAACTGAGCAGCATAACTGGGGGAAGACTGAGAATTCATGATGCTTTCTGACTTATCAGGCTGCTTGTTGATAGCATTCAGGTTATCTGGGATATCATCTGTGGTCCACTTGCTGTTTTCTGAGTTATCATAATTACTCAAACTGGAGAAGTCAGGCTTAGTGTCCTCAGATGCATCTGGTTCTGTGTCACTGACACTGCCCTGACCAGCCTGCCCCAAAGGCTGCTGCCCGTTTTCTGCACTTTCTTCCTCTTCTTCTTCTTTCACTGCTGCTGGTGAAGCTGCAGTCACCTCTGGGGCACATGGAGGGACAATGGAAGAGGGAAGACCTGACTCAGGAGGTGTGGCATCTGCCATCTGCATTACTGTGCTGGCCTTCAGCCTCATCTGCATCCTCTCGCGCTTCCTGTTTGTCAGGGACCACCGTGGTGGAGTTGCATTCTGCTTGTGGACATCCCCCAGCTTTTCCAGAGCACTAAGAAATGCATTAACATCCTTGGCTCTCGAAAACCCAATGTTCTTGGCAAGATTGAGAGCTGTTGTTTCCACCACACTGAACAAATAGTTGCAGATTTTCTCCTTTGTCTCAGCCATCTCTGTGTCTCCCAAGCCAAACGTGCTCCGCTCTCCTCCTCTGCTCTCACAATTTGTGGGATCTGTACAACTGGCACTGTGGTCAGTAGGGCTTCTTTCTCTCCCCGAACCAGGGCTGGCAATTCTCCACAGTGGTGGTGTCTCTCCCTCTTTGTGCAACTTGCCTTCTCTGAGGAGTTTATACAAAACACGGTTGACCTCTTTCTTTTGAGTTTTAAGTTTACGTGCCAGCTCATGAGCCGTGCAAGTCCTCCCCTCCCCAAGCTGCCTGAAAACAGTCAGAATTTCTTGTTCATAGTCTTGCCCAGCAAGAGACAGTCTTTGGAAATTGAGCCTCACAGCGTCAGAATCTCTCCTGGTGCTCTCCTGACGATGGTGCTGCGGAGGGCAATACCGAGGCAGAGTCTCAACCTGCGGATGCTGGCTGGAGAACCTACGGGCTGCAGCCCAGGGCTGACCTCTGCCTGCAGGAGCCGGTGCCGCAGCTCGCCCGCCTCTGGTGCGCCACTCCTTGTGTGATCCCTGTCCCTGCAACACACAGACTTCAGCGTCCTGCTCTGTTAGGAACTGCTTGTGTAAAAAGGTTTCCTGATTAGTTTCTTGTGGGGTACGAGGGTGGTTAAAAGGACCTCGGTTAGTGCTGGAGCAGTTATGCCTTGGCTGGGTGAGATAGGAGCCTCTGCCTCGCCCAGTGCCTCTGATCATAGCGCACTCCTGGGACACGCGGGGGAACCAGGCTGCTGCTGAGCCAGGACAGGAGCTGCCACTCACTCCACACTCTCCCGCCCTGAGGAGAAAAAACACAGGAGCTCAGAACATCTTTTCACAACGACAGCATTCCAGAAATGCAGTTTAAACAGCTTCCCAGCTACTGAGGCACTTCAAGCATCTTCTCACTTGTCATTTTTTTTCTACTTCTCTAGGAATCTAAATTAGTCCTGTAAAAACACAAACGGCAAACTCTGGCTGCCCAGCAGAGAACCAGCAGCCCAAACTGCAGGTGAAGTCAATCCCAAGAAGCAGCTTTGACACTGCTCCTGTTAGGCTTGATTCCAGCACGGGGCAGGGTGGCCTGCTCAGGATGTGCTCCTGAAACACAGCAAGCTCCACTGCCACAAGGGAGAGAAGAATCTCAGACCTACTTTGCAGCCTGAGAAATGGGGGCATGAGGAGGTAAAGGAGTACAAGGAGGTGAGCTGGACCAGCACAAGGAGCTGGAGCAACTTGCATGGTCACACAGAACAGAGCTGCAACAGGCTTGCAATTATTTTCAGATTCATGGCCAAAACAGTCTGAAATGGCAAGTGTCTTTTCCTCCCTGGACACTATGTGACCTGTAGAGGTAAAACATCACACGGGAGGGGAATGAAAGTGATAACATGCAGAGAAATTGGATAGGTGTGCAGCTGGCAACGGTACAAGTTTTTTTTCCATTATAGCCCAAATTTCACTGTATCACACAAAGCTGTGCTGCTCCCCTGGGGTACAGAGGTAAGACTAAACGATTAATATGCTTTTTAAAAGTAAGGAATCCAGCCCAGCATATTCTAATTTTCTGATAACACTTGCTACAAAACTGAGAGGATAAAGACATGCAACATGATACATCACTGCCGGGTCCCCGTCCCGCCTGCTCCTCCGTGACCTCCTTACGGCACCTATCGTCACAAAGATAGTTTTCCTGATCCAAGTCTCATCTTTATAAAGCTCCCCATCTTCACCAAACGCCTCAAGGTCAACTTAAATTTCACTTCCATGAAACAGCTGCACTCGGTTGCCTTCACCGGGACTTATTTTTACAACAAACGTGGGGAGGCTGAGTGCAGCGCGACAGCTCCCCAGCTCCGAGGGAGTCCCACTGCTGCCCCCCTGCTCAGTGACCCCGTTTTACAAGTGCTCCCTGAGCCACGGGCAGGGCAAAACCACGATGAGGGGCTTGGAAAAAAAAACAAAAACAAAACAAACCCACGCTCTTACCTCAGTCTCATCCACACGCCCAATTATTTTATGAGAAAATACAGGGAAAAAGGAAACGCCGAGCCGCAGAACGCGTCGCGGCCGAGAGGCACCGGGGCACCGCCAAGATGGCTGCGAGCTCCGTTTCGGTTTCGTTTCCCGCAGCAGCCGCTCCGCCCCGCCCAGGGAGCTCGCAGCGGGGGCTGGCCGCTTTCCCGGACAGGCTCTCGGATTCGGGAGCAATCATCAGGCTCTTACCAGCGGCGGGAAAGCGAGCCAGGGAGGGCAGCTCCTTCCCCCGCTCCCTATGGCGCTGCAGCCCCGTCACTCGGGAGCCGCCGCCGGGACGGGGCTCCCCACAGGAGCGGCTGCTGTCCCGGCTTAGGGCCGGGCTGCGGGAACACCTGCCACCCTCAGCCGCACCCCAGAGGAGAGCGGCACAGCGGCAGGACGGCTGCCGCCTGCACCCGTGTCAAACCGCGTTCCGGGGCCCGCGCATCCACGGCGGCAGTGGCGGCACCGCGAGCACGAGGGGCTCGCCCGGACGAGGCCCCGAGCCCGGGGGGCGCTGTACGGGAGAGCGGCGAGCACCGAAAGCCGGGAGTTGAGGCTTTTATTCTGCGCGTTCCGCCCTGTGGAACCCGGTCCCGACAGGGACCTTGGGGAGCCAGGACACGGTCACACCGCCTTCCGAACGCCCGCGGGGGCTGCCTGCGCTGGAGGCTGCACCCCGGCCTGTGCGGCCCGAGCCCGCGGTGCCACCGGCTTCGGCGGCCGCTGCGGGACACTCGGGCCCGGAGGGACCCACACAGGCCCGTGAAGGCCCGGACCCGGCCCACGGCCGCTGCGGGATACCCGGGCCCGGAGGGACCCACACAGGCCCGTGAAGGCCCGGACCCGGCCCGCGGCCGCTGCAGGATACCCGGGCCTGGAGGGACGCACACAGACCCGTGAGGGCCCGGACCCGGCCCGAGGCCGCTGCGGGATACCCGGGCCCGGAGGGACGCACACAGGCCCGTAAGGCCCCGGACCCGGCCCGAGGCCGCTGCGGGATACCCGGGCCCGGAGGGACCCACACAGGCCCGTGAGGGCCCAGCCCGCGGCCGCCCCCTCCTCACACCCCTGTACCTTGCCGTTGCTGCCGCTGCCGGCGCATGCTGATGACGCACGCGAACCCCACGCGCCTGCGCAGGGAGCGGCGCGGCAGCCATCTTTCCCCCGGCCCGAGCGCGGCCATGTTTGTCACGGGCAGCTCTCGGCTGTGCCGGCGCTGCTTGCCCGGCGGGGCTCGGCCCGGCCCGGCCGCTCCGCTGCGGGAGAGACACCACAACCGCCCAGTCCCCCGGCTGAAAGGCAGCACCACTCCCGCTGTGTCCCGGGGCAGCGGCCGCTGAGGCGGCGGCGCGCACAGGCGCTGCTCCCCGCGCGGCTCCCACGGCGTTCCGCCCGCCCCGGCCCGCGCGTGCGCCCTGAGCGCCGCCGAACGTGCCCGGCCCCGCCGTGCCCTCAGGGCTGGGGGCTCCTCCCGTCCTCGTGCGCCCCCAGGGCCCGTGTGACACCCATTTCCTGTGGGCTCTCTGTCTGTGGTGCGGCTCCCTTCTCCCTTGGAGCTTCCCGATCCCCCTGTGCCCCTCACCGAGGTCTCCCCAGCGGGGCTCCTTTTTTACCACAGGCTTCCTGTGGGACTCCCCTCACCCCCATTTTAATCCATTATTTTAGTGCCGGAGGTGCAGCAAGTCACATCCCACCCTGTCCGAGGTTCTTTCTAGGCAAATGGACACGTTCTCCTCCGTAATCCCAAAGCAGGCACGGCCCCTGCTGCCGGTGGATCCTCCCTTTCCCGGGCAGACACCATCCGGACCGTGTGAGTTACAAAACTACCGGCAGAGAACAGATCGTTCCTGCCTGCTGCTGCACCTCAACAGCCGTGTGTCATTTACCGGCTGGCACCGGGACCTGCCCGGAGCTGCCCCGGCACCGCCCTTCGGGCTGTCAGCGGCTCGGAGCAGCCCCGGCTGGGCAGTGGGCACTGTGGTGTTTATACCTGCGGGTATGGATCACAACCAAAAGGCTTGGGAGCCAAGCTATTAGATGGACCAGCCATGGGGGTCGGGTTCTTGTTCCAGGCAACAAGTGCAGGACAAGAAGAAGTGGCCTCAGCTTGCACAAGGGTGGGTTTAGATCGGATGTTAGGGGATGTTTCTTCAGGGAAGGGGTGATCAAGGCTCTGGAGGAGGCTGCCCGTGGCGTTGGTGAAGTCATCATCCCTGGAAGTGTTCAAAAATGGAGTGGATGTGGCACCTGGGGATATGGGTTAGTGGTGGCCTTGACCGTGATGGGGAATCAATAGCTGGAATCAGTGATTTTAGAGGGCTTTTCCAATCTCAGCAAATCTGCAATTCTGTAGTTCTGCTGCTGTGGTACAACCGGTGAGCAACTGTCACAGGCAGGACCATCATCTGGGAGTCCCCAGAGCCTCTTCTACCCGAATGGTGGGTGTGGAGGGAGCCAGGAGGGATGGCCATGGGTTCTGGATGAATTTTAGAGGCCCATCTGCCTACATTTGTCCATGAATGGGCAAAACATGCAAAGACAAGCTCCTCAGAGCACCCTGGTCCTCCCAGCAGCTCTGTGTGTCCCAGTGGAGGGACCTGTATGTGCCTTTAGGTGGGGACCATATACCCACCGTGGGCTCTTCCCTGCAGCTTTCCAAAGGCATTTCAATGAACCTGGAGTAGTGGCAGGCTGCAGAAATGGTGAGTCAGACTCCAGAATTGTCAGGCTCAGCTGCTGCTCGTGTTCAGTGAAGGCTGGGGATTGTTAAGGGTTTGGGGTTTTCTTTTCAGATTATTTCTGGATTTAGAAATTTTGGGGCTTGTGTGTCATAGTGTCGTTTTGGTGCTTTTTTTTTTTTTTTTTTTCTATAATGGAGAGACTCCTTGCCTAAGGAAGAGCTTGGCACGCTCACTGAAGTTGTCACATCTCTGTTCCTAGGAGGGTCTGGGAGCACAAAGGCTCCTGCCTGGGACGAGGCTCATGGCAAACACAGAGGTCACAGTGCACATCAGCAGTGTCTCCCATCCCCTTCACTGAACAGCACACAGAGCACACAACTACCGACTCCTCAATCTGTTCTTTTTCTTTTTTTCACTCTCTTTTAATCACTCCCAAGCTTTGCTCCAGGCTGGATGGATGTGATTCATCTTGGCTGCTGTGGAGATGGAATGGGAAGGTTCCAGCACTGCTGTGTGACAGCCTTGGTGTGCCATAGGCTGCTCATGAAATCGTGTGCTGCTGGCATTGTTGGGCCACGTATCCTTTAGAATTGCAACACCCTAAACCTGACAAACAGGCACTTCATCCATACCAGCTCATTCTCCTTTCTCCTTCTTTATGGAAAATTGGCAGACTCCCAGCCTGTTTCCATAGGAACGGGCTGAGAGACCAGGAGACCTCCAGCTGCTGAAGTCCCAGCATTAACACAGCCATGGCTTCTGCCTGGCCGTGACAAAAGCTCCTGCAGCCTCTGGAGATTGCAGTCATGGCAAAACCAGTCAGTTTGTGGTGGAGATAAGGAGCTGATAACCAGCTTACCTGAGGCTGCCAGCTGATTTTGGTGGGGGGTGGAGAAAGCTCCATTACTTCTGGGTCTCATCCTCCTCCCCTGCTTCTTTGGGGGCTGCCCCAAACCTCCCACGTTCCCCAGGCTGAGCAGAGGCTTCCCCGCAGGATGGCAGCATTCACTAAAGCTCCAGCATCAGCTGGAGATGCCTCAGGTGTCTGCTTTGATTTGCTTCCCTCTTATGAAATGAGAGGAAATAAATTGTGGCACAGCTCCCCCGCCTGACTTTCTGCTCGGATGCCAGTTATCAGCTCAGGCTATTGTTCTGCAGAGTTTCATTTTAAGCTCCTTTATTAGACACTCTAAAATATCACTTCCTTGCTCTTGCAAACAGCCTGTTCCTGCATGAGAGATTTGTACTTCTTAATCAGCTGATGGTGGTTTCTAAGGGAAGGCAGCCCTGGGAGTGGTGGTTTATCACCTGCTGTGCTGCTGTTTGATCCCCTCTGCCCCAGGGCCAAGCTGTGCTCTCACACTGCTGGTAAGAGGTGCAATTAGGGCTTGGCATCCTTGCAGAAGCACCCATCAAACACTCCAGGCTCCTCATATGAGAAGTGAGGAACTGGGTTGAGCTGGTTCCCACGTTCTTCTAAGTGTTGCACTTTCTCCAGTCTGTCTGCACATGTACAGCTGGGAACTGACATGGAAAATCTTCCTAACTCCAGAGCATCAGTTCCCCTAGAAGGGAAAAAATGCTTTATTTTCTTGCCATGGATTTTTATGGTAGCTATAAACATGGAGCAGGTAATTCATGAGAGGTGCTGCCCCATTCTGAGCCTGTGGCTTTGGTATGGGCACCAGAGCAAGGAGCTGCTCCCCAGAAAGAGCCTTTCCCCCCTGCTTTGCTCTCTATTGCTCCCAACAGACAGGTTCCCAGCTGGGGTAGCAGCAGAGCTATCCAGGGAATTGCACAAGCTCTTGCCTTGCTGCTCAGCCAAGGAGTGACCCTGAGCTTTGGTAGAGCCCCAGCAGCTGCCATGTCTGTGGTTTCAAATCATCAAGGGGGGGATTACTCACCCTGAGAGCTCCCAGTGAGGTTGAGAGGGGAAGGGGGTCTCCTGACACCTCTGTCTGTGTGATCCTCATCCACCTCAGGCACCAGTGTGCCCCAGGGATGGACAGTATGCTGCAGTGGAGGCCAGCAGGGAAAGGCAGGTGGGCCTGGCACATCTGCAGCAGGAGGAGGCAGCACGCTGACTCCCACGGCAGCTGCAGTGGTGGGAAGCAGCACGGTTTTATTCTGTCTGCTACAAAAAAGGCAGAAGGCAGACTGTGGCTCAGCCACCTGGCTGGCAGGGTGTGCTATGTGAGCACGGCCTTCACTTCGAGTTCTTGGATGCTCAGGGGCTCTTTTCATGTGGCTTTAGAGCCATCACAGCATGTGGGGCCAAATCTCCCCTGGAGTGGGCTCCTTGGGCTCCTCCCCCTCCCAGTGCCATGATGGCCAGGGGCTCCTTCAGCTTGGAAAGGAGCTGTGGGAAGACTGGCTGCTCAAATGATGCTTCAGATGTCAGTGTCCCCTTGGCATGGCTCCAGGCTGGTCAGCCTGCCCCTTACAAAGCTGTTGACTCAGGTGATGGCCAAAGCATTGCTGCAGGAGGTTACCTGGGATCCCAGACAGACCGTGAACCTCCCAGCTTGTTCTTGGAGGGGGAATAGTGAGGGGAAGGGGCTTTCTTTCACTGGTCTGAGCACATCTGATGCAGTGGTTTCCAGAGAGTCAATCAGCTGAATTAATGAATCCTTCCTAAAGCCAGAATTCAAAGATCTTCCTAGTACAGATGTTAGTTGACATGGCATTAATACTCCCTTTGATGACCTTTACATCACCATCCAAGCCCAGGCTCCCCTTTTTGCCCTTTCATATTTAATATTAAATCTGATTTATCTGCAAGGGGGCTTTATCATGTGCTCAGACAAATCAAAGGGATTTCACAGTCCATCCCTGAGGCAGAGCCATGGGTAGGAAAAGCATTACCTTGAGGAGAGAAGCACTGACCTGAGGGTAAAAGCATCACATGCACCCTGGACAGAGCTCTCCACCACTACTCCTTTGCCACTTACCACCACTCCAGTGTCTGATTTTTATCTGTGTTGCTTGAGGTACTTGCTGACCCTCCCCTTTTTTCTTGAAGCTTTTTTCAGTGCTCAGCAACTCCAAAGCTGCCCAAGGCAGCAGCTGCTGCCCTCCTCTCCTGTTGATTTATGTGCTGTTGAGCACAGAGACATTCTAAAGGACCATCTCACAGGAAAAGGCCTGGCACAGCTGGATCTCCAAAGGACTTTCTTGCATGCAGGACTCCATGCCTCCCGTGAGATCCCATTACACCTCTTCCACTGCTTTTTCTTTAATTGCTGCAGATCATTTTTTTTTCATGCAGCACAAACTGACTGCTGACAGAGTCAGTGCCATGTGCTGATGGAGACACAGGAGGCTTGACTGGAGGGAGTAATGGATGGCAGAGGAGATGCCAGCTGCAGATCACAGGGACATGTACAGCACTGTAATTGGTTGGCTTGCACAGATTTCCTCCCAAACAGCATTTTTTAATCTAAAAGAATGCAAGAAACTGGAACATGTCTTGCTTCATTCATGGCTTCCCTGGAGGCAGCAGCAGCAGCATGTTAAGGAAAAAAGAGAAGGAGGAGGAAAAAATAGTCAGAAGCACCAGGTGGCTGAATATCTTGCAGCCTAATTGATTCCTCTTTAATTAGAACAAAACCTGTTGCACTCAACCAGCATTCAGTGCCAGCTTTGGAGAAAGCAGCATCTTCCCTGGCCCTGTACCAGCACAGCTTGGCATGGAGGGAGGAGAGGAACCTCAGGGAACCATGTGAAGCTGACAGTGTCTCTTCCACACCTGGGAATCGGGGCAAACTCCAGCTCCTACAACTTTCTTTGAGGCAGCAAGAGCAGGATGAAGGAGAGCCAACCATGTCAGTGTCTGTTGCACTCTGAGCTGCAGCAAGGGACTTGGCTGGGATTAACTGGAGTAACTGAGACTTCACAGGGATTTCTGTGCCTGTGCCTGACCTCACTTGAGAACTGCTCACCGCTTCTCCCACAAATCCCGTTATTTTTAAAATGGGAAAGAGCTCGGCTTCATTTGCAGTGAAATTACTTCTCTGCTTTTTCCTTTTCAGTTTTGAATGGATGTTCAAAACCTTGCCTGTGTTGGGGACCCCTCCACCTGCAGGGCTGTGTCTAGCTCTGGGGCCCCAACATAAGGACATGGAGCTGCTGGAGAGGTTCCAGAGGAAACCACAAAGATACTTCCATGGCTGTAGCACCTGTGCACTGGAGACGGGCTGGGAGTTCAGCCTGGAGAATGGAAGGTTCCAAGGAGACCTTTGAGCCCCCTCCAGTGCCTAAAGGAGCTCCAAGAGCTTTGGAAAGGGACTTTGGTCAAAGGTCTGGAGGGACAGGACAAGGGGCAATGGCAATGCCAGAGGGCAGGGTTAGATGGGATATTGGGAAGGAATTCTTCCCTGTGAGGGTGGGGAGGTGCGGGCAGAGGCTGCCCGGAGAAGCTGTGGCTGCCCCTGGATCCCTGGAAATGTCCAAGGCCAGGTTGGACAGGGCTTGGAGAAACCTGGGATAGTGGAAGGTGTCCCTGCCCGTGGAAGGTGTCCCTGCCCATAGGTTACTCCAAGATAAGATGAGTTTTAAGGTCTCTTCCAGCTCAAACCAGTCTGTGATTCCATGAAAACAGGCTCTGCACTGCCTGGTGCAGGTTAGGTGGCAATGTCAAACCTCATCCCCTGCAGCACCTGGTCCCATCTCAAATGCTTTTGGCAATGCCACTTCACAGTTTTAATTCTTTAGTCCTTGTGACATGTGCAAGGGCTTTCCCTGGTGCAGGGTGGCTGTGAGGGCTCCCCTGTCCCCTCACAGCCTCTCCCCAGCAGACCCAGGAGTTGGACCCCACCCTGGGTTGCTAGTTCTATTGAAATATCATAATGGGTGAAGTGACAGCTTGTCTGCGGGTTTTGCAGCAAAGCCCCCACCACCAACTGGCTTGGGAGGGCTGCTGTTGTTCCAACACACTGACTGCTCGCCAGCAGAAAACCCCAAAATAATCATTTGAGTAGCAAAGTGTCATCTTCTAGCCCATTCCTGCTGAAAAACCTTTCTTATGGTGGGAACACCAGGTCAGCAGCCTCTGGGAAACCGAGATGACTTCTTCCATCTGTTTAACATGTAAAGAGACAGAGATGCTATTAACTCTAGCCTGGCCTCTCATCAGGCAGCTCCATCCTTTGCAGGTGCTCTCAGGAATTACAGGGAGAGAAGAGGAAGCTGATATGCAAATGCTGTGGCTGAGCAGGAAGCTCAGAAGGGAAGAAGCATCCTCCCATCCCTTGCATGCAGTCCCAGCCCTGCACTGGGCAGGGACCTGGCACTGTCACAGGCTCCAGCAGTTAACTGATCCCATTGGAATGGCCTGTAGCAAGAGCTGGAGCAGCCCTGTCTGGGCTTACGAGGGCTCAGGAGCAGTTTTTGTGGTGCCAAGCTGTTTGGCTGATATTACCCACTCTGCTTGGAAGGTGTGATCTGGCCTGCAGACCTCACACCACTGCTCTGATGATGAACAATAATGAATGAGCCCCTTGGTGCCAGGAGTACCAAGGCTGGGTAGATGAATTAGCAGCAGAGCAGCCTCAATTTTACCTTGGGAAAGGAGCAGTACATTCAAGATGGAAATAGCTACAGGACAGGTCCCCACATCATTTCATCTCTGCAGCAAGTGCAGAATAGGGTTTCCTGAGCACTTTTCTTCCTGGCTTCAAGAGCTGGGGACCAGATCTGGACTGCCCAGCTGGAAGCCACATCTCCTGCTCACTCACCACCCACCCCATCCCCTAGGAACCAAAAGTGCCCCTGCAGGGAGTGAGACTCCCAGCTCCTGACTGGGGAAATGCCAGCATTTAGAGGCCGTAGCTCAGCACCAGAGCACTTGGCTGCCTGCAAAGGCAAAGCCTGATCCAAAGCCCCTGTTCCCTGCCTGCCCCTCCCTCGCCCCCAGGAGTTGCCTCCCACATCCTGCTCACTCCCAGCAGGCAGATGCTCGTTCAAACCTGTGCCCTGTGGAGCTGTTTGCTTGGGATTTTCTTCTGCCTTGTGGAAGGCCAGTAGTTCCCCGCTGTTTATAAAAGCTCTGTGTGTAAGGACCTGTTTAGCAAAACAACAGCTTTTTTTTTTTTTCTTTTCTTCTTTTCTCCCCCCTTTTTTCCCTCTTTTCTTCGGCAGTGCCCTTCCCCTTCTGTCACTGCACATTCCAGCGCTGATGCAGGCACATTGCACTGGGCTGGGTAAAGGTGCCCAGACCTTCACACCAACGGCATCCTTCTCCTCCTCCCCCTCCCTCCTGGGACTGGGAAAGCACAGGGCAGACACAGGGAGGTGGAGAGCCATGCTATGGCCATTATTACCTTTCTGTTTAGAGAAATTTTAACCCTGAGCCATTAATTAAAACAGATTTCATGCTGCACATGAAGATTAACATATTCTGCCTTGCCTTCATGGGCAGTATCAGAACTACAGCTGCCTTTGTATGGCAGGGCTCTGCTGCTCTAAGCCATTAATCCTGGAAATGAAGCTCCAAGGGTTTAATCACCTATCAGAGAGCCCCCCTGACTGCTGGAGGTATTTTTAGGATTTAGAGGTATTAGCTCAAAACTAAAAAAGCCCGATTTATTGATTAATCACAATTCAACTACTGCACATCACCTTCCTCCTTCTCTGCTGGCTCCACAACTCCATGTTTAGCTGGGGGAGTTATTTCTGTTGGTATCCTCCTAGCCCACATATCAGGATGGAATTTGGGACACCAGTCCCTCAGCCTGCCATCTTCACAGTGAGCTGAAGCCAGCAGTGCCCCGTTGCTAGGCTCAGAGTGGTGCTCATTGGGAAAGGGTCCAGCTTCCCCTTACCAATGCATTCACTTTGGGAAAGTTATTTGTGTGCCCTTTGCACCCCAGAAAACTTTTATCCTTGTTTTTTTGGAGGTGAGGGATGAACTGGAGGGAGCAGCCCGGCTCTGATGTTTGAGCAGAGTTGGGAGAGCATGGGGAGCCTCAGTGCAGAGCCAGAGGAAAAAGCATCTGCCATGCCACCAACCTCCTACACTCCTTTCTTGAGCCACAGCCCAAGAACATGGGAACCAAAAATCCTTTTGGGGACCAGGTGTCTGGAAAACCCCTCATCACTCCCATAAAACAAGGCATCTGGGGGTTCCCCCTGGTTTTACAAAGTGCCCAGCAGCTCCTGGCATGGAGGGTCCAGAGATGTGACCCCTGCCTCAGCTTCCCTCTGCACAAGGGAACAGGGATGTATCCCCTTCCCTGGGGTCTTCCCAAACTGCACAGATGGACCCTGAGGAGCACCAAGCTGCTTCCTGGGGATGAACAGGACAGCTCAGCACTGCTGAGCACCCAGCACAACCCTTGTGGCACTAACTTTCACTTCAGCAAGAGGTCCCTGGGTCAGGAATGCTTCCAACATCACTCCCCTGTTGGCCCCAGGGGCAGAAAGAAAGGAGCTCTCACGGCTTGCAGAACAGAGGGTCTGAGGCACTGATAGCTGTACGTATAGATCATATATTTGTGTGTGTAACTCTGCACAGAGAGCTGCATCCTTACACACCCGCACAGGTAAATACTTCTAGATAGTGACCTCTTCAGATTAAAGTCCAAGGCACTTTTTACAGTGAACAGGTTAAAGCCATAGTTTAAAACATGCCTGTTTCTGGGTACAGCTCGGGTTTATGGCAATGCTGTGGGGATGGGCTGTTGTCATATGGGCCAGCCCCCACTCCTGTCCTCCAGCTGAGAGACCGGCCCTGAAGGAGGAAGGTAAGCCCAGGACTGGATCCTGACCACAGAGACATGCAAGCAGCTCCCACTGGAAGGTGCATGGGCAGTGCTGAGACCCCAGCGGGGGAAGAACACTTTGGGCAGAAGAAGGAGCAGAGCTGGGTGCAGGGCACCAGGGCCCCCAGCCAAGAGCACCCACTGGGCAGGTGGTTCTGGAGCCCTGCCTGGTGCCTCTTGGGATTCTGAGGTGGCTCATCCCATAGGGAAATAATGCCATGGAGAAGCTTTTTCTCTCTCCTGCAAAATCCCCTCTCTTCATCCTTGGACCCTTTGGATACTTTTTAGGAGGGAGCTTGGAGTTAGGTGAGAAGAAGCTCAGAGCAGTACAGAACCTGGCAGCAGAATCTTCCCAAACTGCTGAGCAATCACCACCATTGCCCCCCACCAAACATACCTGGTGGCCAAGGCACAGGGCTCTGGGCTGCCTGGAAGATGCTGGGCAGCAGAAGCCCAAGGGAGAGTGGTGCAGAGGACCAGGAATCCCCAGGCAGCCCCAGACCTAGCTGGCATCAGCAGAGGCTCAGCCCTGGCCTCTCAGAAGAACCAACATCTTTCCTCCATCAGAGCTTGTTTCTGCAGGGAGATTTCAGGTCTGGGGTCCAGCAAGGAGCATCCAGACCTCATGGCAGCTCATTGCTGCTGGGGTTCCACTGGGTTGGACTGGCCTGGAAGGGTGAGACCAGCACAGCTCTGACAGTGGTAACAGAGTGGCAGTGACAGCAGCTCTGATCAGGAAGGGCCAGTGCAGGGACTTTTAGACTTTCTCTGGACAAAAGCAGCAGGAATTGGTTCCATAGGTGCTGCTCACTCCCAGACACATCATGCTCTGTGAAGACTGGCCAGGACAAAGGGTGGCTGCCAAACAGAAGTTTAAGACTTATGATCCAGTAGGGATCAGTTTCAGCAGCTCAGGGGTTGGAGGTAAGGAAGTGATGCTCTCTGAGGCTCAAGGAGTCCATAGAATCACAGAATAATGGAATCAGAGTAGTTTGAGTTGGAAGGGACTTAAAGCTCATCTCATTTCCCATGCTATGGGCTGGGACACCTTCCACTAGACCAGGTTACTCCAAGTCCCATCTAACCTGGCCCTGAACACTTCCAGAGATGGGGTAGACACAGCTCTGGGCAGCCTGTTCCCAGCTGAAAGGCTGAGACAAAACAGTCCCTGCAACCTCATCTCATCTCATTTCTCTTTTATGCTCAGGGTTTTGTCCTCCTATGCCATCATATCCTGAGGTTGAACAAAAGCTGCAGCGCCCCAGGGCAGGGTGTGAAATGTGAACTGGACATGTCCCAGTCTCTTCTCCCAAGTAACAAGTGAAAGGACAAGAGAAAATGTCTGAAAGTTGTGCCAGAGGAGGTTTAGGTTGGATACTGGGAAAATTTCTTGTGTGTAAGTGTGGTCAGGCTCTGGTATAGGCTGCCCAGGGCAGTAGTGGAGTCCCCATCCCTGGAGGAATTTAGAAGATTTGTGTGTGTGGCACTTGGGCACGTGGGTTAGTGGTGGGCTTGGTGGTGGTGCTGGGTTAACAGTTAGACTTGATGTTCTTAGAGGACCTTTCCAACCTCAATGATTCCATAATTCTATGAAAATGTGTTCTGCAGCACTGCTTTCTTAAGAGCCTCCATCCTGGAGGAAAAGGGGAAGTTTGACTCTTGCAGAGCTTGTGCCCAGGGAGCAGAGTCCCTCCTTCTGCTGGAGGAGACAACCTGGGGAAAATGGCTTTCCAGAACCTGGGAAAAAAGGGGAGCCTGACCTTTCTGTAGGGACATGCAAAGCTCTGGTGCCATTGGGCTACACACAGATCCAGACCTGCTAGAGGTCAGCTTCCAAGTACTGTGAATGAGTACAAGGGGGATAAAGGATAACAACTTGGGTTCTGCACTTCTCCCTGTCCCCCATCCTCACTGGCAGTAGTAGCTGTACTCAGAAACAGACATTTTTGGCAGCAGCCTGCTGTTGCTGCCTGCTAACAACCGTGTTGGGTACAAAACCATAATTGAAAGTTACCATAACCATCATAATATAGCAATATATTTCATAGTTAAAATAAACTATTATGCTTTCCCCTATCAATAAAAAAGAAGCGAGCAGTACAGAGGCAAGATGCAAACCCAGGTCAAAGCTCCTTAAGTCTGGACAGAAACATCCATGAGTTTGCAGAGAGATCGTGGAATTTTTCTGGTATTTCTAGGATAGTTCCTTGCAGGCGGAGCAGGAAGGAGAGTCGTGGAGCAAAAAAAGCCCCCAAGACTGTGCCAAAAATGGGACTAGCTGGGTCAGGTGGGTCCTGGAGGGGCATTGGCCCCACTGGACTGTGGCATCAGACGCTTCCCAGCTTGCAGGAGGTCGGCATCGCTGCGATTTTCCTCTTGTGCTGTTCCTCCACCTTGGTTGCTGATCTCGGTTCTTCTCTCTGTTTGTCCTGATGTCCCTTAGGGTACCCAAAGTGATCATCTCAGGTGTGTGGACAGGACTGGCTGCAGAGCATTTACTGGAGCTGTTCACTGGGGCTGTGCCAGCCAAGGCTGCTGTTGACCAAGAGCTGCCATCAGGGAGCAGCTCTGCACGGGCACGGCGGGCTGGGCTGCCCTGCCCTGGGGCTCCTCACCATGCCTGCCCTCACTGTGGCCTCAGCTGGGCTCTGGGGTCCTGGCAGCAGGGCTGGAGGGGGCTGGTCTCGGTGCTGGCCATGGTGGGGTCCGGTACTGGGAGCAATGGATCAGGGCTACTGGTACCAGTGCTGAAAAACTGGCAGGGGAGTGGGTGAAGGGGTGGGATATGGGCTTTGGGGATTGGGATGGGCATTCAGGGGTGTGGAAAGGGGGGTGCAGGGGTGAGATAGGGGTGTGGGAGTGTGTGGGATGCAGTGTGCAAGGTGCAGGGCATAGGGTGTAGACCCTGGGCTGCCAGGTCCCAGGCAGAAGGGTTGTTGCACTGCAGGTTGTGCTGAGATGAGGCCAGGGAGGAAGGTTGTGGGGTGCACAGGGACCCACTGCCCCAGCCTTGTCGAAATCCCACTGCAGCAGCAGCTGCTCTTCCCCAGAACAAGGGTCTCTTGCTCCAGCTGCAATCCCAGCTCTTGCTGTGGTCCTTACCACCTCCAGCCTTGGGGCCTGCAGCTGGCAGCACCTGCTCTTGTCTCACTTGGTTGGATTTCCCAGACTTGATTGTGTGCTGGCAGGGAGGTTCCTGGGTCCCTGCTGGCAATATTGATCTTTAAGAATCAATACTTCCTCTGGCTCTCTGATGCCCCAGGACACGTCTTCACACCTCATTCCATGCACAGCACCGTTCCATGGGCAGTTTGCTCCTATCTGAAGCCCAGAAAGCATTTTTCTCCACCAGCTGCCTGCAGGCCAGGGAAAATGCTGCATTTCAGGGTCTTTCTCAGAATTTCTTACATATTCTCCATTGCTATGCTGGCAACCTCCTGAGAGAGATCAGCAGGAGCTTCTGCTGGGCACGATGGACAGGGGGGCACCCACAGGCATACAGGGAGCAGCAGCTGGGCTGAGAATAGATCATGGGGGGCTTCCAAGGCAGCAGTGAATCCCCAGCCATCCGTGGGATATCAATGATAATTACAAGAGCTTGGAAGAGCAGCTCTTGCCCAGCAGCTGTGTGTCTCCCACTGGCCAAGGACCAGCAGCAATGGGCACGTGCCTGCCTGAAGGCAACAGGGATGACTGTATTTGTCCCCTGCTACCAACACCTCTGCAGCACAGGGATCTCATTTTGCAGTGCTCCTGCTTTTGCCTTACAGCCTTCTTCCTCCTCCTCCTCCTCCTCCTCCTCCTCCTCGGGCCAGCATGGGGGCAGTACTCCTCACTAACTACTGCTTATTTTCTATGTAACTCCAGCTGCAGGGCACAAGGAGTGGAACCACCTCACACCACTGGCAGCAAGGAAATTCTTCGGCATTGGGGGTGTAGGGGTGGTGGTGCAGGAGGGTGCTGTGTCTCTACCCCTACGTGTGCACAAAATCCAGCATTATTTATGGAAGGGAAAAAGTTACAAAGGAGAGCATTACAGGCTGAGTATACCTGGAGTAGCACAGTGACTGATTACAATTACTGACACTGCTGGGTGAGGTGTAATTAATATTGCAGAGTAATTACATAGTTACTTCATCTGTTTAAAAATATATAAATACTCTCTGCTGAGTTTTCATGGAAAGCAGCAAACACCAACCCCAAAGTCAGAGCCTGGCATGGCTCCATGCAAGGATCCAGGAAAGCCAGATCATGACACTGGGGAAGAACTGAGGAGGAAAAAGGGAGAAATGGTGAATGCAAAACAGAAAGTGGCTGGTTCCAGAAGCAGCCAGGTGATGCCAAGGGTACCTCAGGAAGCTGAACACCAGCAAAAAAGTATAATGGAGTTTGAGTTGCTGCACTTTGGCAGGCATGGGCAGCAGTGCCTCTGCCAAGACAGTGCCAGAGTGCTGCTGCCCTCCACCAAACCCAGCAGAAGTGGCATGAAGGCCATGGGCTTTGTTTTAAACAGATGAAGCACCTGCCCCTGCTACCACATCACTTGCCAGTGAGCTCCTGCTTGATCCTGGTGGATTCGACATTGCCAACTGGGCTCAAGCATGGACGTTCCCAGCACAAGTGGAGACAGTTGGAGCTGATGGGGTGTTCATCCAGCACTTCTGAGACTGCTGCAATGAGCCCAGTGGCTTTGCAAGATGCTGGGAGGCTCCCAGCAGGCAGTGATGTGAGCACCTGGAGACCCCTCAGTGCCCGAGCTGGCCTGCCAGCCCCATCACGGGCCACCAACACACTGGCTGGGGGCAGCGCTGCGTGGCCCTGCACGCTGTAGGCACTGCTTTCCTGGCTCTGGCATGTGTCTCCAGGCAGAATATGACACTAAGGACCAGAAAGAAGAAGTGTCCATTGTTCTTCTCTGGGTAGAAAACACTCACAGCTCCAGAGAACTCCACAGGAAGGTTACAGCCAGACATTGTCACCCAGCTGTCAGAGTGAGGGGGCTGTCCTGTGGGTCCCGGCAAGAAGATGGAAGGGAGCATAGGCAGCGTCAGCCAGAGCCTGCATAACGAACCTCCCCACACTGGCATCTGCCTGGCGAGGTTTGGCAATCGTGAGAGGGGCAGGGGGCCAGGGGGGTGCCCCAGGGAGAAAAACTCTCCCTCCGGTGTCTCCGTTGCTTCAGTGCTTCTGACTTGGTGTTTTGTTTTGTTTTGTTTTCAAATGTGAAGACCTGAGATTGAGCGTGGGTTTTCCGTCTGCCACCGGACGCCATGGCACAGGCTGGCCCAAGGCATCACCTTCTGTCCCCTTCCTTCACCACGTGTAGAGGCACCTGAACAGGGATGCAATTCCCGATACCAAGGCGTTGGCAAAGCTCCGAGCATTGCTCGGCACTGCTGGTCCCACTGGCTCCAGCTGAAGGGTCCTGCAGCGGTTCAAGGACCAGAGGAAAGTTCACAGAGACCTCATGATCTGTGTGGAAATGCTTCCCCTGTCCACGGTGGGGCTGAGGGGCTGTGTTTTAGCAGCTGCTTGAGCTCGTGTAAGGGGTGGGGAAGGAGGTGGAGCTGACCCCAATGGGGCTCTCAGAGAGAGGTGTCTGGGGGGTGCCCACGGGCACACCAACGCCCCGGGCCTCCAGCACGGCGGTGAGCAGGCGCTGCTGCTGCTGGCGCAGCATGTCAGCCATCAGCAGGGGCAGGGAGTTGAAGCTGGCACTGAGCTGCTCCAGCTTGGATTCCAGGCCACTGATCTGCTTTTCCAGGTCCTCACTGCGGTCATTTAGCTCTGTGATGAGGTCGTACATCACGTTCTGCATCTGGGGAGGGGACACAGTGGCGGGGTTAGTACCATGGCTGGAGGGGTTAGTGCCACTGCTTCTAGCAGAGCTCACCCCTTTACCCCTTTCTGCCCTGAGAGCTGCCCCATCTCAGCCCACCCCAGGTTCTCCAGGGGTTCTGTGACTGCAGTTTGGCTCATCCCTGGCCATCAAAGTGAGGAAACTCTGCTGGCCCTGTGCTGCTGAGCAGTGGTACCCCTTGCACAAAGGGTTGCAGGGAACCCCTAGCTCGTGAATGTGTATCTCCTGCTTTGCAAGGGCAGCCATCCCACAGCAGCTATTCCTTGGTGACATTTACTGAGTCGGAGCATTTTGCGGTCAGCCAAGTCTGCTTTAGTTACTCTGAGTGAAGAGAAACACTCAGTCTGGCCAAGCCACAGGGTTCCTGTGGGACTTGCCTTTGAGAGGTCGACAAGGGTGTTGGCTTGGTCACTCAGCTTCCTCTGCTCCATCTTCACGCTCCGTAACCTGGAGAGAAGGAAAGAGCACATGGCTGTACTCCCTCCCCTCTTTCAAACTGCATCTGGAGACCTGCCTGCATATTGGGCAATGGAAAACTGCCCCCACACCCCTGCCAGGGACAGGATCCTGGTTCATCTGGAGCTCAGTTGCCCCCAGCCCACTGCACAGCCTCTTACTGGTGGATGGCTTGTAGGAACTTCCTCTGGTGCTTTCTGACTTTAGCATGGTCGATCTTCTTCAGCAGCTTGGTGTGCTTGTAGATAAGCCACGTTTCCCGCAGGACGTTGGCTGCCGCGTTCTTGATCTGAAAAGGAAGAGTGGCTGCAGGTCACCAGCCAGGTGGGATCTCAGAGACACTGCTGTGGCTCTGCCATGAACCAAAGCTGCACTTGACCTGCCCCAGCAGGAGCGAGGCGCTCGGCTCTGCACCCGCACGCTCTCCTGGACTGTTCCAGGGGATGCTGGGCACTTCAAGCAGGAGTAAGAGAGGGCAGAGCTGTTGGCCCCTGGTGTACCCACATCCCAGTCCTGCTCTGCACTCATGCTCCAGCACTTGACTCTTTGCCTACACACAAAGTTGTACCATAAGCCTCAAGAATAAAAGATCCCAATTTTTTTCTTGATTCCTGCATCCATCTGCCAATCTTGGCAGGTCCCAGACCTGCAGGCCCCAGTTGTGCTGCCGGCGTGGGGACGTGGCTTCCGCAGACTCTCCGGCTAAACTGCAGTGAGCTGCTCACTCCAGGAGGAACTGGCATGGAGCCTGCAGATCCCTATCACTGGCCAGTGCAGTGGGGCTCACCAGCTGTTTTGCTCTCCCAGCCTGCTCACACCAAGGTCCTGACTATTCCTGGGGTGTCAGGGCTTTGTCTGGGGCTCTGCTCTCTGGGGTGAAGCGGGTGCCCTGGTTGCTTGCCACCACTGGTTGCATTTCCAAGGGCTGCACTGATGCTCGTTTTGCCACCATCCCCTCTAAAACATTCTAGCATGCAGACCCCATTATGTGACATGCCACTTTTGGTTGGCTGATGCTTTGTCATGATGAGGCTGCCAAGACCAGTGACCTCCTGCTGCTCCTACATGCTACCAGGGATGTGACACCAGCCCCTGGTATGACAGTGACCCCATGAACACCCTACTGCAGGCTCTGGGTCCTTTCTCAAGGGAGCCTCACAATGTGGTTCTTATCTGTGGTGGACACTGAATCACTAAAACCCAGTTGTCTTCCTGACAGGAAGAATGAGATAATGCTCTGGAAGAGGAGGGAGTATGCTCCCAAAATCACCTAAGTCCCTGGAAGAGAGCTGCTGCTCTTTGTCTCAGTGTAACACTTGTCCCTGTGCTATATCCATAGCACTTGGACAACTTCCTCAGCAGTGGTACCTGCAGGACCCACATCCGGAGGTGCCAACACCTTCCTCTCCTGTTGTAGCTTCACTCAGTGATGCTGGCACCTTCTTCCACTGTGGTACCCACAGGATCCAGAGGTGCTGACACCTCCCTCCTGCCACGGTAGCCCAAATCCCCAGCTCCTGGCACACAGCAATGCCCCCACTCCTGCTGTCCCCCTTGGCACCTTACCCGCTTCGTCAGCTGTGTGTCCATCATGAAGTTGTGGACATGCTTCTCAGCTTTGGTGAGCTCCAGCTTCCTGGCCACCACAGCCACCACCAGTGCTGTACATCCAGCACCCTGTGCAGGGACATCAGTTGGGAAATCAGTTCGTCACTGTTTTGTAACACCAGCACTCCCACCCTCACCCTTGAAATTGCTAATTAACTAAAGCTACATGTCCTTCCCATTATCTCAACAAGATCTTACAGAGCCTGGGTCTCCTTGAGAGGCTGATAATGGCTCTGTAACTAACAGGAGAGGCCAGGGCTACTAACAAGGTCAGCAGTGGTCAGTGGGGAGCCTGTGCCACTGCAGGCCAGGGATCTGCCCCATGCCAGAGCCCTGTGGGACGGGGAGCCCTCCACTCCCAGAGAGGTCTGGGCTGGGAGAGCAGTGGGGAAGCACCAGGCAACGTGGGTGAGAGCAGAGAAGGGGCCCCAAATCAGGACCCTTCAAATTGCCCCACATCCCAACTGCACCAGCTGGGAGCTCCCTTATCCCAGCGATTAGGGCCAGATGTGTGTGGCAGCCACCATCTCCAGTGCACGTCTGTGCTGAGGTGTTCTTTCCAGAGCCTCCCTGCCATGCTCCTGAGCTCTGCTCATACCAGCTGGGTCACTCCCCCCACCGCCATGCTCTGGCAGAGTGCTGTCAGCCTGGCAAGCTCTCCTTAAAGAGTCATTAATTAACCTGGTACCCTGAATCCTTCAGTGTCCTCAAAGGTCCTGCTGCACACCCTCAGCTGCCACCACCTCTCTCCTCCTGGATGAGTGACTACCCCTGGTGCTGACTGGGGCAGTCCAGCAAAGCCTCCAACCCCAGGAGGTGTGGGGGTCTCCATTCCCTGGGGTGGGGGGCTGTCCTGGGGGTGGTGGGACACTTTGACAGACAGTGTCTCACTTCAAAGTCACCACTGGCTGGGGAAGAGTTTCAGAAGCCTGCAGCACCAGAATCCCCTCGGCTGAGCCAGCAGCTCCTCCTCTGCTGGCAGTTGCTGCATCACCCCCATCCACAGGGATTTTCTCCCTTGCTGGGCTCTCACCAGCCACACCAGCCTTGCTGCATCTGGCCTCATCCAAGACAGATCAAAGACTTGCAAAGGATGAATACCTCTTGGTGGAGCCTCCCCAGCTGATGGTACTCATGGGGTGTCAGCTCGGTCTGCCCTAGCTGGGAGGAGGGATGGCTCCATCCCCGGGGCCTGGAGCTGAGGTGGGCAGAGCTGATGGCTGGGGTACATCTGTGGGGAGCTGGGACCATAGGACCCCCAGCTGCTCCTGGAAAGTCCCACCAGCCAGGAGATCTCGTGGTGGGCTTCCAGGCGCAAGTACACTGGAGGCACTGGAAAATGGCGACCTTTTGGCCAGAAGGAAAGGAACCCCTGGCAGATGAGCAATGGAAGCCAGATGGTGTGGACCAGGATGGCCAAGGGATGCTCAAGTGCCCTTCTCCTCCCTGGGGACATCACTGACTCCACCAAGGCCCTCCACCCTTACTGAATGTGGGTCTAAATCCACTCCAAATTCATCAGCTGAGACAACTCTATCAACTTCCAGGCTATGAGACCTCAGAGCTGAAGTCACTAGGCCTTGTACATTGACAAAACAGCTGAGAAACAGGCCCTGGTAAATTCCAGTGGCCCCTCCTCTGCAATGGAGACAGGCAGAGCCCACAGAATGGAAACCAGCTTGGCATGACCCTTACCATGATGCCAGTGAGCAGGCAGACTCCCTTCCCACAGTAGGTGTGTGGGACCATGTCCCCATAGCCGATGGAGAGGAAGGTGATGGAGATGAGCCACATAGCACCCAGGAAGTTGCTGGTTACATCCTGCTGGTCATGGTACCTGCCAAGGAGACAGGGACATCAGTGTCACAGCAGGGGACAGGGATAGATGGGGCAGAAACGGGGGGACCTGGGCACCGTGGCTCCCCCAGCACGGGCTGTGCTGGGGTACAGGATTAACAACACAGCAGGAAGTGCCATAGTAGCAGTGGTTGCACAATTTCTGGCACTGGAAAAGCCACATGGACAAAATGAGAGCAAAAGCTCAGTGGAAAGGGCTTCTGCTTTCAGTCAGACCTGTCACCACATCCCAGTCCTGTTGTGTGTCCCCGGTGCCATGTGGTGCTGCAGCGATATTTGGCTGATGGGAGAAAGAGCTGTGGCTCTGCAAAGGCCCTGACCACAGCAGCTCACCCCTGGCACCCTCCCTGCATCCCACTGGTGCTGCAGCCTGGGCTGTGGCACTCCAGCAGGCAGAGCTGCCAGCAGCCCCAGCAGAACTGCTGGGGATGGATCCTGTCGAGCCTCTGGCACAGGCTTGGCTTTCAGGAACAGAGGAACAGCTCACACACTCAAGACACAGCACATGTGGAGTGGCTGCAGCTTTGGGAATGCTGCAGATTTTCCAGGTTCCTGCTGGGGATGTGAGGTCAATGACCACTCTGGCTGTCCCAGACTGGCTGTGGCTCTTCCAGCAAACACGCAACCAGGGGCTCCAGCTGCCTCCAGCTCCCCAGGGCTGGGCAAGCACAGCCCAGCCATGCAGGTACGATTCCCAGGGATGTGGTGCTGACTCCTGGCAGCTGAGCAGGGCCTGCCCAGTCTCCAGCGGGACTCAGCCCTAAGCTGGCAGGGGCAGGCAGTGCCTTTACCCCACTATGAACAGGATGGTTGTTCTCCTGTCTCCCTGGCTGGCTTCTCCCAGCCTCTTCACAGGATCTGGAGAGGGAAAACAGATGGAGCTTTTGGCAATCCCAACTCCAAGATCATCGCTCACAGAGCAGTTGGGTTTTCTCCTCTTTTGAAATGTTTTTCCCTCAGCTGGAGACTCAGATGAGGTCCTGGTGCAGCAGAAAGCACCTTTGGCCATGGTGAGGCTCGCTCTGGGCAGGGTTGGCCAGGGGAGCTAGAGCCCATAACAACAGTGGTGCTCCCCAAAATTCCAGCGCCAGCAGTGGGGCACACACAATTATCCCATCCAGTGTCTTCTCCTGAGGAGAGCTGAGCCCACCTCATCCCACAGGGTGGAATGTCCCGAGGGAACAGCCCCAAGAGCATCATGCTGGACAGGGGGGTTACAGGCCTACTGAACGGAGGGACATTTTCTCTTCTGAGTAGCACTTTGAGCAAGAATTGACAAAGCAGAGGGGCTGGCCCACGCCACGGCTGTGCGGGCAGAAAGAGGAGCCCCCCGCTCACACCGAGGGCCGCTGCAATCAATCGGAGACCCCAGCACCGCTTGTCTGCCCGCTCCCGCGGGGGCCACAGCCCCCTCAGCGCTGCGGCAGCATCACCCTGCTGCCCTGCCCCGGGCTGACCCCCGCCCGCCGGTGCTCGGGGCGGCACGGTCGGCACACGTGCGGGCGCACGGGGGGCGGCGCTGGCGGCGGAGGCTCCGCGGGCGGCGGAGCGGCGGCCGGGCGGGCGGGCGGGGTTGCTAAGCGACTCGCCGCCTGCGGAGAGGTGCGGCCCCGCGGCGCGCACGGGAGGATGCTGCTGCCCCCACAGCCGCTGGGACCACAGCTCGGTGCCGAGGAGACGTGGCACCCCAGCCCCACAAGCGCGTCTTGGAGAGGCGCCACCGCCTCTGAACTGCCCGGGCCCAGCGGGTGCTGGTTGGGAATGGTCCTGCGAACGGCAGAAAACTGTTTTCCGGTGCTAGCGGGCAGCGTGGACAGGGGGACACGTCCTGGGTAACCCTTGTGGGAGCTGTGTGACACCCCCCAGGGCTGGTGCATCCGCAAGGGATATGGCATCCCTCACACATGGAGCGTGTCCCAGGGGTTCTGCGTTCCCCCAGTCCTGCATCCCCCAGGACTGACGCATCTCCAGCCCACCTGGGTTCTCTTCTGCCTCTCTGTACATCGAGGGAGGTGATGGCAACTGCGGTGCCAATGATCTGCAGTGCCTCGTCTGCATAATTTCTGGGGTTTTTTTTGTTCCTAATAGTTCTTCATTGCATCTTCCAGCCTAAGCCTTGCCAGGTGTTGGATTACCCTCCTGTGTGTGTCCTGGGTGCCTGTCCGCCTGTTCCCTGCTTAGGAGGCATAAACCACAATTTCTCAAACACAATTAGGCAGTGCCTGAGCATCCAGCTCATAAGGACGGCATCATTAAGGGAGGCAGGAAGGCAAATGCAGCCAGTAAAAGCTCATAAAATCTCAGTGTGCCATCCCACACCACTGCCACAGCACTTACAGCTGCCCTAATGCCCCTTTGCAGCGTGACCAGAGCAACGGGTCCCACCCTGAGGAAGGGAGGGTGGCCTTCTTCTCACTTTGAGAGCAATCTAGAAGCAATCTGGGTCTCCCAGGTAACCCTGGGATGCCAGTTGGCGTGATCCCTCACACCTTAGTTCCAAGGATGACACAAAGCTGCCACAACAGGGCAGCTTGTGGAGGACCTGCCCTCCCTTCCCCAGGAGCTGCTGGCAGCCTGCACTGTGGCTGTGGATAAAACCTTCTGGCACAGCACTGGGATGCCACCACCACAGCCCCCTGGTTCCCTCACTAGACAAAGAGTGTGGCAGGTCCCTGAGAGATGGAGGTGCAGTGATACCCACCAGGCTGGTCGCCACAGCAACCCCGGTGCTGAGCACGCTGATGCTGGCATGATGCCATCAAGCTGTGGGTATGTCACCACAGTGTTGTCATGGCAGTCAGTTGCAGCGATGCTAGAGCATGAGCCAGGCCCTGTCACCATCAGCACCTCTGGGTCCTCCTCATTCACAGCCCCCAGCTCCCACCACTCTCCTTGTCCCCCACCCATGCTCCTGGGGCTTCTGGCACCACACATTGCACCAGGACCCTGCCTGGCTTAGGCACTGTGCTGTGAGGACAGGGCTGACCCTGCTCTTCTTCCTGCCTGTGCAGACAATTTATCATCTGTAACAACAGGGCTCAGTGCAGGGAACCACTGAGGCCCCAGAGCCCTGCACTCCTCCTCCAGGGTGTTGGGACATCGCACCTCCACTGAGAATTCCAAACTGCCATGAATCCCAAACCACAAACTGATGAGCTTCCAGAGCCACTGCACATCATCACGCATTCCTGAACTGCCGCACATCCTGAACCGCTGCACATCCTGAACCACGGAGCATTCCAAACCTCCACACGTCCCAAACTGCTGCTCGTCATTCTTGTTTCCTGAACTACTGAGCATCCCAAACCTCCCTGCATCCTGAACCTCTGTGCGTCCTCAACAGCTGAGCATCCCAAACCTCCAGGCATTCCCAAGCGTTGAGCATCCTGAGCTGCCGTGAACCCCTAACCCCTGCTCATTCCAAACACCGTGAATCCCAGAGCACCACGCATCCCAAACGCCCTCACCTCTCACACACACGGACTGTCCACGCAGCGATGATCCAGAGGGAAATGCTGAAGACCAGCAGCACAGTCCCAGGGCAGATAGTCATGAGTGTCTTCATGACGAAGCGGGTGTTGAAGTTGATCTTGTTGAGTGCCCCAATGCTGCGCGAGGAGGCGTCAGTGAAGAGCTTGCTGTGCAGCAGCATCACCCGAGCGATCAGGTAGAGGCGCAGGAACATGGGGATAGACAGGATGATGTCCACGTCAGCCTCTGCCCGAGATGGTGTGTAGGAGAAAGCCAGGCGAGCTGTCCAGAAAAATTTGTACTCCCCGGGGATGGGGTGTATGGCACAAACCAGCATCTCCAGGCTGATGTAGAGGATGCGCTCGTACGTCATCGCTATCCGCCAGTCGTCAGCTCCATTGTCGATCACAAAGAGCTGCCAGGATGCAAAACCACGCGGTTACCAGCGGCCCCACAACCTGCCCACTGGCATCCCTCACCCTCCCTCCACAGGCAGTGGGGGTCAGAGCTAAGAGGAGCTGGGTGTGGCTCAGCCAGAAGCGCTGGGGATGGACGGAGAAGAAAAACATGGGAATGAGTCACCACCAAGCTCTCTGCTGCCCTGCTAGTGTGTGTCAGGGATGGCCTCGTTGCAGGGGACACCAAGAGCTTTAAGGTGCCTGGCCTTGAGCACACACCCAGGTACAGCACGGGGACAGCTCGCTCAAAATCTGGCTGGCAGGAACCCACTTCCTGGAATGTCCCCCTCATCCAGGCCACAGAAATGGGCAAGCTGTGGTGCCACAGAGCACCAGCACGAGTCACCCCAGTCCCCCTGCTCCTGGTGTTGCACTGATTTCACTGACAGTCATCACACCCTGAGTGCCAGGGCAATATCTGGGCAGTGAACACCACAGTCAGAGCATCCAGCTGCTGGCAGAGATGGGATTCAGTTGTCATGGCAACTGACGGTTCATCCTGGGTACAGCAGCTCCTCTCCCATCATCAGTGATGGAGTTGGGGTCTCTGCAGGGGCTGGGGAGATGGCAGCTCAGTTGGCCTCTCAGGGATGCCAGCAGAGCCCTGGGAGTCACCCACCCAGGTGACTCGGAAGGGGCAATCCTGAGGCTGCCATCGGCTTCTCCCTGCTGTGACAGGGACACCGGAATCACCCCAGCAGGAGGGATGTGCTCAGGGCCTCTCTGCAAGCAGCACTTGGCAAAGAAACCACCAGGAAGGGATCCAAGGGGGATGTGGCAGCTGTGCTGCTGTCCGTGTCCTCAATCCTGCAAGCGTGAAGCGATGCTGGCTTGCTCACAGAGCCAGGGCTGCACAGAGCCCGGGCAGAGGGTGAGAGGTGGCTGTGGAGCACGGCCCCAGCTGGCCCTGAGCCCGGGAACAACCCTGCTGCCCTGTCAGAGGCCCCAGTACACCTGTGCCAGCCGCCTCGCTGGCACGGCATGGCATTTGGGGCTCTCCCTGGGGATGGCAGGAGCCACTGGGACTGACTCACGGAGTGGCTGTCCCAGCCACCTCCCTTTCTGTAGGGAAAACTCTGCTCCTTTTAGCTGCTTTGTTTGAGAAATTGTTTACAAAAATGCTCCAAGCTGTCAAGGGAGATCCTCAGGCATTTAGCAAGCTGACAGCCTATTCCTTCCTGGAAAAGGGTGTTAAAATAAACAAATTAGCAAGCGGAAAAAGGCAGGAGCCTTTTGACTGTATGATGGGGAGTTGCCATAGGGCAGGGAAGGGAAGGAGCAAGATTTGGGCACGATTCCCCTGAGCCAGCCCCTCTCTGTTCTGTACCTGTAAAGCATCAAAACGGGTTTCCATGGAAACCTAGTGTGGTTCAGTGGTACCCAAGGGGGTATTTCCCAACACATCCAGCACCACTGGCTCCAGCAGAAGGAACAAGAGCGTTGGCCACCACATCTCCAGGAAAACAAAGCCCAAGAAAAGCCACCAAGACACCTCATGAGGATTAAAGTTTCACCAACAGCCTGAACAGCTCCAGGCACTCCAAGCACAAGGACGAGGGGTCTCTGCCCCTCCACAACACCTTGGCAGGAGCTGGCAGCACTGCCAGCACTGCTCTCCTCCACGGGTTGTGGTGATAATGGGGTGCTGGCAGAGGATGGCATGTTCTGCTCTAGGCACCAGAGACATCCGTGGGGTGCTGAGTGATGCCTCAGCCCCAGAGAAACTGAGGCACAGGAAAACCTTCAAAGGACTAATTAACACAATTAGCAGGATAATAGAATCACAGACTGGTGTGGATTGAACAGGACCTTAAAGCTCATCTCATTCCACCCACTTTCATGAGCAGGGACACCTTCCACTAGCCCAGGATGCTCCAAACTCCTTTCAGCCTGGCCTTGAACACTTCCAGTGATGAGGCAACCACAGCTTCTCTGGCTGAGAGGAAGAGGGAACCCCGAGGGAAGAGGCTGAAGTCATTTTTTCCCAGAGGCTGGGAGGTCTGACAAGTGCCATGGCCAGGTGAGCACAGTCTCCCACCTTGGCCAAGAGGTACAAGAAGTTGAGGATTTACAGCTCTGGCAGCCCCATTCAATTTTTGTTGGATTATCAGCAATTTCTTTATAACACTTGATAACACATACAGCAATGAGCAGCCAGCATAACTTTGTTTGGAGCAGATGAAGTCAAACTCATCTAATTCCCTGTCTTGACAGTGTAACTGGCCTGCAAAGCAGCTGGGATCATGGTGAGGTTCAGTCCCCACGTGCAGAGGGACAGCAGTGGCACTTGGGCTCTGGTCAAGGCAGGAGAGGTGGGATGACCTGTGTGCTGCCTGGGTGGATGTTGTGTTTGCACAACCCACTGCCAGGAACAACAAGCAGAGGAAACAGTGAGCACCGACGGCACAGCTCACCCGGCTGACCCCAACCACCGTCATCCTGGGGTAAATATTATTCCAGCAAGAAGCAGAGCTCTCAAATATTTGCATTGAGAAACTCACCCCCAGGCTTGGTCCCCATGGGGGCAGGCTGAGCTGGAGTGGGGACTGAGGCAGGCAGGGAGTGGGATGCTGCTGCCAGCCCCTACATGGCAAAGCCCCTCTGTCCCCAGCCCCAGGAGGGACACGGTGGGATTATGGCACTCAGGGCCAGGGGCTTTGACATCCCTTCCCAGGATGCTCCTTCTCCTGACTGGTGATTCATTCCTCCCAGGCCCTAAACAGGCTGGCATTGTGCCGAAGCACAGGGAAGCACAGCCTTCCTGGAACAAACTGGGAGTCCTTTAACTTCCCAGGGAGGAAGAGAGTGTGCAGCCCTGATAGGAAAGGATTTCGTGGCTTTCTTTGGCACTTTGACTGGCTTGAGCCCTTCCTGGCTATAGTCACCCCAAGCCACCAACATATCTGCCAGGCACCTGGGGCTCAGAGAGACCAAGAATTGCCCCTCAAGACCTTGACAAAGAGGAAGGAGGCTCCAGGATGGAGCAGGATGCGAGCTCAGGTGCTGTGTCCCACTCAGGTGGTTGGCAAACCCCACAGCCCACCCCAGCAGCCCCTCGCTTGGCACTGGTGATGCCAGGACCTTACCTGCACCTCCCGTGTGTGGTAGGCGATGATGAGGCCCAGCAGGATGACGGTGGAGAGGCTTATAAGGCATTTCAGGGCCAGGGAGAACATGGAGTCCTGCAGGGTGAAAGCAGGGAAGGTGTTAAGGGGCACACAGCTGTGGGAGTCTGCTGGCACTGGACTCCACACCCCAAAGGAAATGCTACCCCCCACACCTGCTATCCCCATCCCCAATGGCACTTCTGCTGCTTCAGCTCCCCCCTAAGCAGCTTGACAGAGTAGTAAGGGCACCATCAGAACCATCAGCACCACTGGCACCTCCAGCATCACTGGCACCACTGGTAGCACCAGCAAAAACAACTAAAAACTCTTTTTTAGTTCTATTCTGCTGAGAGCAGTTCCCAACCTCCCCTCTGAGATGTGCAATGCCAATGCCCCAGCCCCATCTAGCCTGAGCCCAGTATTATGGTATCCACACAGAAGATCTAACCAGACCCTCCAGCTAATTAATCTTATGTAAATTAAACCAGCCCCTGATTCCCTGATGGCTGAACTGGCGGGTCCCTGCTGTGAAAATCAGGATTCACTGTTCCCTTTGGATGCTGGTAAACTCCTGTGTGTGGCAGCCACAGCGCAGCCCCACTGATGCTTGGCCATTGGCAGCCCCTCACCAAGACGTTGTTCCCAAACCAGCCCCCCTGAGCACCGTCCCACGCCTCTGTGCCACCCCCAGGCCTGGCACACTCCTGCCCTGCCGAGACCCAGCACACTCATGGCATCCCATCCTTGGCTCCCCAACGTGCTGGGCTGCCTTTGGCCTCGCCTGGCTCCCTCTTCCCGTGCTCCTCATCCCCACAGGGTGTTTGCACGAAGAGAAGGGACTATTTGCTGTGGAGGCGGCACCGCATTGTTAACGACTTGGCTCTGGCTGTGCAATTGTGTGGATATAATGGCTGGTGCTAAGAAAAGTGCTGTGACTAAACACTACTATTAACAGGCAAGCTCGGGGCAGCGTTGTGCCAAGGTGGCTCTGGCCAGACCCTTCTCAGGGGCACAAACCCTGCATGTGGCACCCGCTGCCCCACCTGGCAAGTGTCACACGGCGTGTACCAGTGCCTCCTGCCTGAGCAGACCTGTCAGGAAGAGCCATTCCTGGATCCCATGCTCATAGCAAACAGCGTGGGGTCTGGGCCAAAGTGGGGAAGGACCTTGGCACCCTGGCACACGTCCTGCTCCACCACGTGGATGGCAGAATGCTTCGCCCTGGTGGTGCTGCGCAGGTGGTGGGAAGCAGCAGCATTGTCCTGTGGGCAGGAGAGGCCCTGTGCTGCCCACATCAACCGAGAGGCAGGGAGCAGGCAAGGCAAACCCTGGACACAGCAGTGTGTCCCTGCTGCCCAGCTCAGCCCTGGCACCCTCTGGCTGGGGGCACACGGTGGCGTGGCTGGGGCCGTGGGGAGCTGGAGCTGCACCACGGCAGCCAGCCCTGCTCACAGGCACTCCCACAGCCCTGGTCACGGCCCTGCCGGTGAGTTCTGGGGCTGCTGCGGGGGGATTTACATACAGCTGCTGCAAATCTGGCCAAGGGCCTGCGGAGGCCGGAGCCAGGGACCGTCCTGCACCCTGTGGCTGTCAGCACAATGGTTTGTGTGGGGCAGGGGCGCAGCAGCGTGTCACAGCTGCTGCATGGCAGCAGCGCTGACTCACGGGGTCTTCCCCAGCTGACACAGCAGCTCAGCGTGGTGGGGCCAGCGAGCATGGCAGCATTCTGCTGGCAGCTTGGTAAGGGTGGACAGTCCCCCTGGCGCCAGGCATGCGGGCACACGGAGCCTGCGAGGGTGGCTGCGACTCAACAGGTAGCAGATGCAGGTGGGGGATGGTGGTTTGGCGTTGCTCCTGCCAAAGGGGAGTGGGAACCACCAGAAAAAGGCTCTGGCATTGAAGCATCTTTCTTTCTCGGCAAGGATGCCAAGGATGCCAGCTTGGCACCGAGGCATGCCCCTGCCTCAGACAGAGCAGTGGAACTGCTGCTCGCAGCCCCCGCATGCCCACCGAGCCGGCAGCCGTGGAAGGACGGGGCTCAGGAACCCCCCAGCCAGGCACCTGGGTGGGGAGGCAGCAGGGTCCCCCAAACCACAGGACCCCAGCAGCGTGCCTCCCCTCCTCCACCTCCCGTGCTCCCGCTGCCCTCCCCACTGCCCGTGCCGGGTGAAGGCAGGAAAGGGGAGCAGCCCCTTCCCCTGCACGGGCGGCACCGCGCACGGGGACCCCCGCTGGCTGCACCCCAGCCCCCCCAGCAGCGCCGGCCCGCTGACGCCCATGGGTGCTGGTGGGGGTGCCGATGCCTTCCCCTCTCTGGATAAGTATAAATAACATGACAGATGTCTATACAAAGAGTTATTCATATCGCTGCCAACCAGCGCAGTCCGGGAGCAGGAGCTGGAAGGGACGTGGGGGGGAGAATTATAAATAAAAGACACTGTCCTGCAAAAAAAAAAAAAAAAAAAGGCAGGAAGGGGTGTGGAGGAGGAGGCGGAGGAGGGAGGGGGTGCTTCGCTGCACGGCCGGGGGCACAGTGCTTTTGAGGAGTGCACTGCCATGCCAGCAACAGGCACCACAAACCTCCGTGGGTCGGTGCCTGCTGCTGCAAGCGCATGGGGCAGGACTCGGCAGAGCAGCCTCCAGCACAGAGCCCCTGCACCTGCAGCCGGGCGCTCACCCTGCCCAACACCTGTGGCTGCGGCATCCACCAAAGCTCTGCGAGCATCCTGTCAGTCACCAGCCAGCCTGTCTGACCCTGCTCCGCTCCAGAGGAGCTCCATATTTATCCCGTGGGATAGATGGGGCAAATGGCTCCATGTTCGCCCCACCAGCAGCCCCGCACACACCCCCCGGCCCCGCTGGTACCTTGGAGTAGAGCCCCCAGGAGAGCTCAGTCTCAATGACCATGACGACAATGCCAAACATGCCGAAGATGAGCGCGTAGTCACTGAGGCGCTTCCTCTTCTCGAACAGTGCCCGGCGGTGCCCAAGCCGGTAGCCAATGTTCTGTGCCTTGCGCTTGGGCCCCTTGGCAAAGGTGGTGGGGGCCGGGCGGGCNNNGGGCGGGTGGGACGGTGGGTGGTGGGCGCATGGTTGTCCTCGCGTGAGACAACAATTTCAGGGGGTTCACCGGCACCGAAGAGCTGCAGGGGTTGTGCCTCCGGCTCGGCCTCGATGAGGTTCCGTCGGGATGCGCTGAGTCGGCTGAGGGGCTTCATCACCCCCCCGCTGTACTTGCAGGAGCTCATGGCGATCTCGGTGAAGGGGTTGCTGTCCCGCCGGTGAACCAAAGGGCTGGGCTGCCGGTGTTTGCTGCTCGCCACCCCAGAGCCCGCTGGGTGGTCGCCGAGGTTGAGCTGGCTGCCGTGGCGGGAGGAAGGGTGGAGGGCGGCGGGGGCGGCGGGAGGAGGAGGAGGGGCCCGTAACGACCCGGGCGAGGAGTGCAACAGGCTGTGCTGAAGCGGCGGCAGCGCGGAGGGCGGCGGCGGTGACCGTTCATCCCCCGGTAACGGGCAGGGACACCGACCATCCTCCTCCAAGTCCCCCACGCCCGAATCGTGGAGATGCCCCGATGTCTCCATGACGGCGGTACCGGCGCCGCTTTACAGGGCACCGGTTCCGCTTTACTTGCCACCGGCCCCGTTCGCTGGATCATGAATGGGCTCCGTGCTCTCGCCGCTATCGCCGCCGCCACCGCCCCCGCCGCTGCCGCTGGCCCGGCCCCGCAGCGCCATTGGCCACGCTGGGGCTCCCCGCAGGCTGACATCATCCCCGCCCGCTCCCCGCTTGGATCTCCCCCCCCATCACACCCCCGGCTCCTGCATCTCTGCGGGGTCGTTCGGGACTTGTAGTGCACCGGGTTGCACCGGGCGCCGGTGCCCGCCCGCCCCGATGGACAAGTCCCGAACGACCCCCTCATTCGTTTAACCCATTGGGGTCCCCCACGGGCATCCCCCCTCCTTTGATATGATCCCCTTTAATCCGTTTAGAGGCTGGGGATTACGAGCAGCAGCGGGAGCAGGTGTTCCCATCCTGGGGTGGGTCACCCCATGGACAGGGGGCACGGGGTGTGTGTCTCACGATGTCCCCAAGGTCGGGGTCAGGGTAATGGTAGAGCCAGAGTATGGGATATATACATACAGATGCATATAGGGCCCTAATCCCCCCTCAAAACCCCCTGCCCAGCCAAGCACAACCACCCCCACCCCATCGTGCCCAGCTGTTGCAGGAGAGGAGCAGATGTGAGTGTATGAATTTGGGAAGCAGATAATCTGTAGGGAATTGGCTGCTAGAAACCTCATTAAAAGACACCATGAAACACCCAGCTGGTGACCCCCTGCTTGGGCAGAACTGCACTTCTGCCTCCTGCAAGCCGGGAAACCCGTGGTGGGGGCGGGGCAGGATCACCTGTGTGTCCCTTGCACAGAAATGAGACACAGGCCCAGCGTGGCAGCGGTTCTCAGTGTCAGAGCTTTATTCCAGAAGAGGAAGCATCAGCAGGAGGTGGAGGTGGAGATGCTGAGGGGCTGGGGGGAAGGGGGATGATGCAGTCCCCCAGCCCCAGTGGAGAGACATGGAGCTATAGGCTCCTGTGGACAGACTGCACCAGCACCTCCAGCTGCTCGCCCAGGGCCACCTCATCCCCGTCGTTGGTGATCACCCAGTCAAAGGCCACTCCCTGGTCCAGGCCGCACTCAGATTCAGCGTCGTCCACCCCTGGTAGCACAGAGCCCAGGGGGGCCCCAGGGATGGTCAGGATGTGTCTGTCTGTACCCCCACCATGGCTTCACCCCCCAGAGGTGGGGGCCTTGATCCAAAGCCTCTTGCTCCCACTGCCAAGGAAGGGTAGTGGAGGCAGCAGACCTGTGCCCAGTGGGCAGCCCCAGATTTGGTGTGACACTAGGCGAAGCTGCCCCTCACTTCCTCACCAGTGACAAAGACCCAGTTCCTCCTCTTCCTCGTCTCCTCAGCAGCCACCACCCGCACGGTCTGCACCACATCCCCGTAGGCGGCCCGGAACCACTCCACGTCTGAGAGGCGCCGTGTGTCACTCACCACCTGCGCAGGGGCTCGGTCAGCACCCGGCCTGTGCCCCCAGGGCCCCTGTGCACCCCCAGAACTCACCCACACCGGCTGCAGCGCCCCCTGCACTGCTGCCCGGCAGAAGAAGCCGGGGTCGGCGCGGCGCTTCTCCTCGCCCCAGCGGATCATGTCCTGGCGGAACCTCTCCTTGTAGGCGCTGGCGTCCAGGAGGCGCTGAAAGTCGAGCCCGTGCTCCTGTGGGGAAGGGGGGTCAGTAGGCACTGCCCGGCCCAACGAGCGTGGCGTGGCACGGCCACGGCTGCCATGACACGCCACGCCTCAGCACAGCACGGCGGGACGGGATGGCTCAGCACAGCACAGCACAGCACGCAACAGCTTGGCACGGTGTGGTACAGCATGGCCGTGGGATGGCACAGCTTGGCACAGCGTGTCCTGACACGGCTCGGCGTGGTGCAGCTCAGCACAGCATGGCACGGCACGGCGCAGCAGGGCAGGGCACAGCTCAGCCCTGTGCAGGACGGCATGAGCACGGGACGGCAGAGAACAGCAAAGCACATGCCCTGGCACAACTCAGCGTGGCACGGCACGGCTCGGTGCGGCACGGTGTGAGCGTGGGACGGCACAGCACGCGGTAGAACGCGGACTGTCTGGCACAGCTCGGGATGGTGTGGCACTGTGTGTCACGGTGTGGTACAGTACGAGCGTGGCATGGCACGGCACGGCACTGTCCGGCACAGCTCAGGATGGTGCCACTGTACGTCACGGTGTGGCACGGTACGAGCTGGGACGGCACAGCACAGCAGTGTCCTGGCACAGCTCGGCGCGGTGTGACACGGCTCGGTACCTTGGCGTACTGCTCCTTGAGGGGCCCGGAGAGGCGCAGAACGGTGCAGACATCGGGGCCCAGCCTGCGGGAGAGGGGTGAGCGGGACGGGCACTGGCACCGGCTCCACTCGGCCAAGTCCCGGCCTCCCTGCGCTCCAGTACCATCCCCGCCCGCCGTGCCTTCCCCGCCTCCACGCCCGGCTCCAGCCCCGCCCCGCCCGGTACCGGCTCCGCAGCTCCTCGGCCACGAAATCCTTCCCCGATTTCCTCTTCCCGCTCAGCAGCAGCACCGCGCGCGGCGCCGCCATGGGCGCCTCCGGCCCCGCCCCGACCACGCCCCCGACCACGCCCCGGGCAGCCCGCCCGGCTCACGGCGCCCCCTGCCGGGCAGAGCCGGCCCCGCGGCGGGGCAGCCCCGGGGACATGGCGGGTCCTGCCCCGGTACCCCGCGCCCCTCTGCCCCCGCCCTTTCCTTCCCCCAGCGCCCCCACTGCCTCCTCACACCCTCCAGTCTCCTCTGACGTTCCCTTTCCCCAGCACCCCGCTCCTCTCAGCATCTGTATTTCCCTACTCCTCTTCTGCACCCCGCTTTCTCCCAGCATCCATTTCCCCCAGTACCCTCTTTTCTCTCCGAGCACCCTTCCTCCTCAACATTCCTGTGCCCCCTCCACACCCCACTTTTTCAACTGCCCCTCACTTCCTCCAGTACTCCCTTTCCTCTTCACTGTTCCTCCTCTAAATCCCCATTTTCCCTCAGCACCAATACCCTTTCTTCTCCCCCAGCAACCCCCTTCCCCTCCAACACAGCATATTCCTCTCTGCCCCGCCTTTTCATCTGCACGCCCTCTCCCCCAGCAGCCCTTCCTCCTCCCTGCACTCCTTCCTTCCCTCTCACAGCACCTTTGCCCACAGCACTTCAGTCTCCTCTGCTCTCCCCTTACACACCCTATTCCTCCTCTGAACCCCCCTTTCTGCAGACCTCTTCCCTCAGCACCCTCCCTTCCCCCCACCCCCATTTTCCCCACATCTACACAGCTCTGCCCAGCGGTGACTTTATTCATGGTGGCAGTGCAGCGTCACACAGTGCATTTGGTTAGGGATGTGGCCCTACTTGGCCCTACAGGGTGTGCTGGTCACCCCTAGACCCCATAAACAGCATGTGGGGAGCCCTTGTGTGGGGGTTCTGGCACACTACTGCCCCCCTGGCTCTACCCACGTGTGCCATGCTGCCTTGGGGCTCTCTGGCTCCACACGTTCCCGGAGGTGCTGCAAGAGAAAGGAAAATGTGATGGGCTGCAGTAGGGGGGAATCCCTGGGGACTCTTGGCACCACCCACCCCAGCTCACCCACTGTAGTGCCGCAGCATGTACTCCTCGAAGCCATCAGCCGCCTCCTTGTCGCCCCGCTCCTGCCACGCCACATCCTCCAGCAGATCCTCCACATCATCCACAAAATCGACAAACCGCAGGCGGTCGTGCGCAAAGACACCGTCAGCCCTAAAGGCCCCGTCGAGCCGCGGTGCCAGCCTCCCAAACTGCCTCCCCAAGCCCAGCTGCCCCATGAAGCTCTCCAGCAGTTGCAGGAACTGCACCTTCTGCACCGGCTGCAGTGCAACCCCAAGCACTTCCTGGCCCTCCTTGTGGGCACAGTCAGTCACCCCAGAACAGCCCTGTGGTGCCCGGTACCGCTTGAGCCAGGGCAACTCACGGGAATCGTGCCGGGGGTGGCTGTGGGAGGCTGAGCCTGGCTTCCCCCAGGCTTTGCCTGGCTTGTGTTCACGGGGGGCTCGGGGATCCTTCTTGTGGGGTTTGCCATGCTCTCTCCTTTCGTGCTCGTGGGGGGACCCCCTGGCACCATGCTGCTTGTGCCACCTGCTCTCCTTCTCCACCTTGGATGGCTTCTTCCAGGGTGTGGAGAAGGACCCCGACCCGTCTGCCTCCAGCACCTGGGCCAGGTGCTGCTCCAGGGTGCTCAGTTCCTCCACCAGCCCCTTGAGATCCCCAGAGCCCCGTGCACGGTCCAGGGTGTCCGCCAGCTCCTGCCGCAGTGAATCCAGGCTGCCGCGCCGCCGTGCCGCGGCCTTGCCGTGCCCTGGCACGCCTGTGGCACGTGCCTGCTCTGCCCTTGGCTCCCTGGGGCTGCCTGGGGCCCCCGTGGCCTGCAGGCGCCGCAGCTCAGCCTGGGCCTCCCGCAGCGCGGTCACCTCCCGCTCCAGCGCCGCTCGCAGCCGCGCGTTCTCTGCGGCCAGACTCTGCTGCTGCGCCCCGGCCGCGGCCGCGGCGCCCTCACTCTTGTGCAGCAGTGCCTGCAGATCTTCCTTGTGGGCCTGGGGCAAGGTTGGGGGGCTGTGAAAGAGGTGGCAGCGGGAGAGCAGCACCAGGACACAGCACAGAGACGTGGTACTGGGCACCAACCTGTAGCTCTGCCTGCATGAGCCGGATCTCCTGGTTCTCTTTGGCCAGCTTGTCCAGGAGCTGGCTCATGGACTCCATGCTCTGCGGGCCCCCATCATCTGGCAGAGGGGGCTTCTGCTGGGAGTCCTGGAGGACAGGAAGGTTGGGAGCCCTGGGGGTGTTGAGGACACCTTCTGCCCTCACTTCGCCCTGCTTGAGACCCCTCCTTACATTGCTGTCTATGGACAGCAGTGACTCCTGCTCCCCAGCAGCAAAGTCCCAGCTCCCCACACTTTCCACAGGCCCTGCAGAGAAGGACATGGGTCTGAATGTCCAGGCTGGCGCAAAATGTCCCCCTGCCCAGATGGGCTAGTTGCCTCTACTCACCATCTGCCACGTCGTAGATACCACCTGGGGAGAGGAGGGGACAATGAGGGGGATGTCTGGACCCCACCCTGTCCCTGGGGCCTTGGCTACTGGGACCTCACTTACCAGTGATGATCAGCAGCCCCACAACAACCAGCGCCAAGGCACCCAGCAGGTACGTTCTCATACTGAGCCCATCATCACCAGTGTCTGCTGTCCCCCGGTGTGGGGCAGGCGTGACAGTGGGGGGCTCAGGATGGGGCTTGCGGCCCGGCCGCCACCGCAGCCCCTCGGTGTTATCGTCACTGCTGGTGCAGGACACGTCCTCCGGTGTTGGCCCTAGGGGGAGACGGGGGGGACCTCCAGGGAGGGTCTACGCCTAAACACTGCCAGCACAGATTCCCCCAGGCCAGTCCCCTGTGAGGCCTGACCTGCTTGGGGGGTGTCAGGGCAGGGTTGTGGCTCAGCCTCAGCATTCAGCTCCTCCTGCTCATCGCCCTCCAACACGCTGGGCTCTGCAGAGCCATTCAGGGCAGACTCTGCCTTGGAGTCCTCACATTTCTCTGGGTCCTGCAGACACAGGCACTAGCACGGGGTATCCCTGTGTGGGGAGCAGCCCACCAGTTCCAGCTCACCCCCAGCCCCCTGGTCTGACTCACCCCCTGCCCGCTGCCCTCAGGGCACAAGGTCTGGCTGGGGAAGGTAGTGGCACCATTGGCAGTCACTGCTGGAGAGAGGCAGAGCATGGGGATGAGACAGTGGCACAGGAAGGTGACACCAGGCTTGCCCCATACCCCTGGTGGCTGCCTGCCTGTGACTGTATCCTGGGTGCCTTCATCCTCCTCCTCTGGCTCCTCATCGTCAGACCCATGGGAGGCTGAGTCCTGCTCTGGACCCACCGTGTCAATGGGCAGACCCTAGGGGAAGGGGGTACACAGGGAGAGACACCTTTAACCCCGACCTCCATATGCCTGCAGCCCCAGGTGGGCACTGGGGGGGTGTGCCCGGGGGTCTCCAGCTCTGGGGGGCTGTCCTAAGGGCCCCAAGGCATGGGGTCTCAGTTCTGGCATGTTGCCCTGGAGATCTCAAGCAGTGAGGGTCTGCTCTGGGGGTTGTGAGCCCTCACCTCACTTCCCGCCAGCACCCAGCTGCTCTCTTCATCTCGGGGATCCAATTTCTCCGCCATAGGGACAGTCCAGCGCTACCTGCAAGGGGACAGACGGGCGGACACACGGACAGCGGGACACGACCCAGCTCCCAGGACCGGCCGCACGTGACCGGGAGAGCCACAATCCCGGTGCCAGCCAGTCCCTCCAGCCCGTAGCTGGGAGGCTTTCAGGGAGCCGTCCCGGGGCTCCGGCTCTGCGGCTGCACCCCCCCGACACAGCTGCCGCCGCGGGGTATTTTTAGCCCATGATGCGACCCAGCAGGTGGACGGGAGACGCAGGGCCTGGCGTGGGGAAACCAGGGGCCCCGGTCGGGATCCCACCGCCCCACAACAAAGCGGCAGCACCGGGCGGGGGTCTCGAGCAGCCCCCGCCCCTCTCTTCCCCCCCACCCCCGTCCGGGACCCAGAACCGGCCTGGGAGTGACAGCCCCGCCGCTGACAGCCCCCTCCTCTCCGCTTCCCACGGCCTCTCCGAGCTGCGCCCGCGCCCTCAGCCCCGTCCCGGCGCCGGTCCGGCCCGCAGGGCAGCGCTCCCGCCGGGGCCGGTACCTGCGCCCGCCGCGTCCCGCCGGGAACTTTCCCCGGGGCCGCCGCCGCCCCCGAGCCGGGGCGCGCACGTGACGCCAGCAGCCAATCGCAGCCCGCGCCGCAGCGTCGCGAGGAGGGGGCGGGGACAGCGGGCGCGGCCCCGCCGGTACCGAACACCCCCTCCCCCACCCCCAATCCGGTACCAGACAGACACCGACAACCCCGGACAGACACCGACACGCGCGTTTAAGAGTTTTATAACGACGGTACAAAAATTTCCATTAACGACTGGCTAAAACGGACGGAGCTGGGGTGGGGAGCGGGTACCGGGACCATCCCGAGCACCGGAGCAGGGGGCACCGGCACTGCCCCATGAATGTGGAAGGGGACACCAGGAGCGCTGCACAGCCCAGGAGGCGCCCCCTGCAAGGGTAATGACCTAACTGGGGTCAGCACTGTGGAGCACCAGGGAACCCCAGCCCTCACCAAGCCGGTGCACCGGGGCCAGAGCCTTGCCCACAGCAAAAGGCTGACACCGGCACGGCCAGCACCGTGCCCGGTCCCCTGGTAGGTCCCGGTGCCAGGCAGTGTCCGGTGAGCAGCCACAGCCAGCGCACAGCAGTGGCTCTCTGGCTGGCGGGGGGGACAACAGCTACAAAAAATGGGTGTTTGGTCCTAAATCAGCGGGGAAAGCTGTACATGGCGGCTGAACGGTGGCTCAGCCGTCGTTGGCGGTCACCAGCTGTCCCATGCCCTCCCGGATGTAGACCGACTGGATCTCCTTGGTCTTGAGGCAGAAGTCGCAGGCCCAGACGGCAGAGGCCTCAGTGGTGAGCAGCCCGTAGGCGTTCTCGGTCATCCCCGTGCACTCCCGGTGGAACCACTTCTGGCAGGAGGCCTCGCACAGGATGGCGTCCTGGTCGTCGTTCACCTCGTTGCGACAGGCCCCGCAGGGGTACACGAGCCCGGGCGGCGGCTGGTGGCCCGAGGCGCCGCTGGCCTTGCCGGGGGGCGGCAGCGGGAGGCTGTTGGTCTCTGGCGTGCTGGCGCCGCGGCCGGCGCTGTTGGGGGCGAAGCCGGGCTGTGCCCCGTTGACGGTGGCGGGGGAGCCCGAGTGCTGCTCCTGGGCGAAGGTGCTGGGGGGAGGGTTCTTGCCCCCCTCCTCGCTGCTAGCAGGGAAGCCGGGGTCCGCCCCAGGGAAGGGACTGGCCGTGGGGGGCAGCGGGGGCATGTTCTGCCCGGGGCGCTGCATGGGCGATTGTCCAAAGAGGTTGCTGGGCTGGCTGAAGCGCTGAGCCACTGCTGGGCCCCCGGGGGGGTTGAGGGCTGGCCCGGGTCCCATGTCCCCCCGGGGGGGCTGCCCCATAGTGGGGGACATCATGGGCCCGAAGCCCGCGACAGGCCCCTGCATGAGCTGCCCCATAGGGGGGCTGAAGTTCTGTCCGAGGGGCTGGCTGAAGGGCTGCCCGGCGAAGGTCAAGCCCCCCGGCTGCACGTAGTTTGGATTCTGGGGGGGCATGCTAAAGGCCGGGCCCATCTGCCCGGGGGCGAACGGGGGCGGCTGCCGCCGCAGGGGCTGGGGACCCCCGCCGTAACCGGGGGGCACCTGCGGCGACATCCCCCCCTGCATGCGGAAACCGCCGAACGGGACCGGGCTGCCCAGGAAGGGGGCAGGCGCCGCCCCCACCTTGGGGGCCCCGAAATCATCCTCGAAGGGGTTGGAAGCCACCAGGTGGTCCACCATGGGCGTGGGCGGCGGGGCGAACTCCGAGAGGTGCGAATAGGCAGGGCCCTGCGGGGAGAAGGTGGCGGTCAGGGTTGCTGCGGCGCGTCCCCGGCCCCCGCGCCGCCCCGAGCCCGGCCCTACCTGCGTGTTGGACTTGCGCCGCTTCTTCTCGGGGCTCTTCATCTGCAGCCCTGCGGGGACAAGCGAGGCCGCGTCAGCGGAGCCGGGGCGACCCCCACCCACCCCGGTCCCGGTCCCCCCGCGCTCACCTGCCTTGCCCTGCTTCCGGCCGGGCCCGCCGGCGGCAGCGCTGCCCGCGGGGTGCGGGGGCCCCGGCGGGGCCGGCGGGGCCGGGACCGCTCCCTCCAGCTTCTCTGCGTGCGGGGCCGCCATAGCCCTCACAGCGCGCGCGCCGCCGCCATGGCCCGACCGGAACCGGAACCCGCGCGGGGCCAATCACAGCGCGCGGGAGGCGGGACGACGGGCGCTAGACGTGTCAATCACCGCAGGCTCCCGCCCCACCCGCCGGTCAGACCAAACCAAATGCAGCGCGATGGGAGGGGGAACCAGACGGGACAAACCACGTACGAGGTCCGGGGGGAAGGGGAGCACCCGCCCACAGCGACCCCTCCCAGCTCACAGCAGGCAGGCCTAGAGAAATACCAACTTTAATACAACCGCCAGTTCCTTTGGTATAGCGGGGCAGGGGCCTGGGGCTGCGAGGGGCGGGGCTGCGCTTTGGCTTGGGGGAGTTACACTGTGCATGCAGGGGGTCCTCCCGCCAAACCCCCGGGGCTGCCAGAGTTGCCCTTGCCCAGCCGGGACGGGCAGGGAGGAAGGGGACGTGGTGGCACGCGTCCTGGAGCACAAGCATGTCACGGAGGGGGTACAGGGTGCTGGGAGCACGGGGGAGGCTCTGTAACCAGCCCCTGCCCTTGCATAAGAGTGTGGGACCTGCGGGGTCAAGGCACAGAGTTAACACGTAAAGTGATCCGGTACAGTCGAGGGCCTCGTGCTTGGGGGAGCGGAGCCCCCCATGGGCCCCCTCCTTGGCCCAGGGGCCAGAGATAAGGACAGGCTGCCTCTGGCTCGGGGGGCTCAGCCTGCCAGTCCTGAGCCCGTGCTGGTGAGCACAAGAATGGCTGTGGCACAACAGCAGGGCTGGGTTTTGGTAGGAGCTGAGCTGCTCTGCAAAGGCTGGAGCTGGAGAGGCATGGGCTTTACAAGAACCGTTCTCTACCCTGCAGGCACTCACAGCCTGAGCCCCCATGGCCACCAGCTCCGTGTGGTGAAAGGAGAGAGGCCCTGTCCTCAGCCAAGTCCATGCTCAGTCCTGGGTGGAGCACCTGGAAGAGTCTGAGGGCTCCCTGGGGCACGAACACGGCCAGAGGGCTGCGCACTGGGGGTGCCGTGCACTGGGGTCCCCGGGCGCTCACAGTCTCCTCTCCACTGGCTGCTGCAGGCACATCTCACTGCCGGCCGAGATGATGGGCAGGTGATTGTCCATGTGGTAGCTGATGAGGTGGCTGACGCTCTCAAAGCGATGATCTTTTGTCCGCACCTGGGGGGCCAGAAAAGGGGCGCTCAGGAGGCTGTCAGTGCCCACGTGAGGCCAGAGCTACCACCCTCCATGGCATGGGCTGGGCACAGACCTGGGGCTGCACTCTCAAACCCATGCTCTGCCAGGCCCTGTCCATCCCCAGAGCCAGCCCAGAGTTATCCCCTGAGCAGCAGTGCAGAACCCCAATGCTCTGGTGGCTCTTGTAACCCCTAGGACCCCCACTGCTGCCCCCTGTGTGGACTCACCACTCCCTCGGGATCGACGAGCAGCAGATGCTTGGGCTGCCCACCCTGCAAGCCAGTCAGCACGTACTGGCCCGGGGTGGTGGTGCTCTCCCGCACCAGGAAGTCTCCGTTCACCTTCAGCAGCTTCTCAGCCTCCTTGCGGCTCATTTTCCCATGGTACCAGGGCTCCCGTCTCAGCTGCTCCTCCATGGAGGCCACCACCTGGGCGGGGGGCAGCGCCACAGGCACAGAGGGGGGCACACGCAGGGCATCTTCAAAGGGCTCTGCAAAGAGAGAGGAGCGGGGGGACCATGACCAAGCCCACAGCCCTACCCACAGCCCTGGCTGCAGCCACCATTCACTCACTCATGTCGAAGAGGTCCCTCTGAGTGCTGCCGTTGGCTGTGGCGGGGGTGCCAGAGGCTGAAGCTTGGCGTGTCTTGTCTATGTTCTGCACGTTGACGTAGGACGGGTCATCAAAGAGGTCTGTGCGGCCAGACGTGCCTGCTGGAGCTGGGTACTTCTCTCTCCCTGCTGCCAGGAGCACTGTGGTCAGCAGGGCTTCAAGCCCACCTTGGCCCCCCACCAGTGCCCACCATCACAGTACTGGGGTCCATGGAAGAGGATGGAGACACCCATCACATTACCTTGGGCAGGAGCATGCTGCTTCTGGGGGTCATACTCCCCACCGGATGACTGGCCAACAGGCTGCAGGGAGAGGCAGAGATGAGCCCCCATCCCCTTTCCTGCTCCCCACACCCCAGAGACACACAAATAACCTTCAGCAGAACCCATGGCCCACTCAGGGTCCCTATGACTCCCTTATAAGATGGTGCCTCCCCAAGAGGACATGCCCAGAGCCTCACCAGTGTGGCACCCAAGTGATTTGGGGTCTGAGCAGCCCCATCCTGCAGCCGCATGTCCACGACCCCCCCAATGGGAGGTTCCTTGCCGGGGAAGTCGTTGTAGTACTGGTGATCCGGGGCTGGTTCCTCCTCTTCTTCATCCCAGGCAGAGCCATCAAACCCTGCCATCCTGGGAGAGCACAGCACAGATAAGCCCATGACAGCAGCCATGGCTGCATCCCCTCTCCAAAACCACCTTCCTCCTTGTCACATAACTCTGCTCTCACCTGTCGTGGGGGGTCACCAGCTTTGGAGGGTTCTTCAGGTACTGCTTGAAGCGCAGCTCGAAGGCCTGCCCGATGGTGCTGATCACATCCTGTGCCAAGCCTTCAGGACACTCCAGGATGTGGCAGGCTGGGTAGAAAATGAAGGGGTGGGATTGTGGAACTCCAGCACCAAGGTTCTCCACCCCTGAGCCTGCCCTGTACACCCCAGAGCTTTCTTAGGGGTCACCCAGTTCCCCCCCTATGCTGAGCTGATCCTGAACCCCTCCAAAGTGGGGCTTTGGCATCGAGGACCCTTGCAGCACCCTCACCTCTCTGATTGACGGGGTCTTTGGCAACGTAGGCAACATATTCAGCTGTGTCCTGTGGGTGAGACAGCAGAGTGAGACAGGGCTGCTGGGGAGCATGGGGCCCGAGAGCTGGGCAGAGGGCAGGACAGGCCCCTGCACAGGGCACGGATGGGGACCCTGCCGGGTACTCACCGGGTCTCCCCCCGATGCAAAGGAAATAGACTGCATGTGGTGGTTGGCAATGATCTGCAAGGAGGAGAGCTCGTTGGACACAGCCAGGAATTCCCTGTCACCCACCCAGGGGTGGCATATCCTGCTCCTCCCAGGGCTGACCTGCCACAGGGGCTCAAAATCCTGCAGAGCCCTGGTTATGAGCCACAGAGCACCAGGAAAAAGACTGGGACATCACTGGGAGTGGGGTCAAAACCAGGAGATCTGGCCCCAGGCAAGGGGACTTGGGTCTCAGCGTCTCCAGGAGAGATCCCACAAAGCACATGGGATATTCCTCCCACCTCTTCAGCCCCAGGGACTGTGGGGAGGTGAGCACTCATCTCACAGCCCATCCAAACATTCCCTGGGGAGGTTGGGGACATCCCCTGCCCCAGCAAGATCTGGGGTGAGTTACATGAGGATTCCTGCTTGTCCAAAACCAACCCAACTCCTCCCCATTCTCACCTGCTTGCAGTCTGAGGCCATGAGGTTGAGGCTGCTGGTGGAGATGGTCAGGGTGATGGGCATGCCTGCAAACTTCAGGTTGCTCTTGCCCAGGATGGAGTTCAGGGAGCGGCTGCAGGGCTAGGGGCAAATGGTAGCATAGAGAAGGGGCTCCCAGACCAGATAGCCCAGCAGCAGGAGGACAGAGCACATCCCACTGCTTCCACAGCAGAGATGGGCACCTTGTTCTCACCAGTGGCCCTGGCCCAAGCCTCATCTGGGAATCAGAGCCCTGGGCTGACCAGCACAGCACTGCCAGCTGGGCTGGGATCTGGTCCTTGGCCCTGTGCTCAAACCAGCCACAAATGCTCCCCCAGCAGCTTCCCAGCCAGGCCTCACCTTTCTTCTCCTCACGGCTCCCTTGGCACCAGGCACAGCTTCACATACCAGCCCAATGGCCTCCCTGCAGGGAGTGCAGTGAAAGGTCAGCCCCCACAGTGCCTGCCTTGCCCTAAGACCCCTGCAGCCACAGCACTCGGGGCAGTGGGGACACAGGGATCAGCATAGGAGAGACAGGGTGACAAAGTGGAAGCTCTCAGGCAGTGCCAGCTGGGGTTCTTTGGGCAGGCAAAGTGCACTGGAATTAGTGTTTGATGGGCTGCAGCAGCCCCTGGCCCCCACTGAAACCCCCACGTGCTACAAGGGGCTCACCTAGGGCTCAGACAACTTCCTTACCCCTCCCCAAAAGGAGCAGCCCCTGGGAAGAGGCAGAGCTCACCTGGTCACCTGTGTCCTGGTGTTGAAATCCAGAGCCCTCATGGACTGGAGCACTTCCACACAGCCCATGTACTGTGCAAGAGAGCAAGGTGAGCTTGGCCAGCCATGGAGTTTGTCACCCATGTACCCAGGGAGGGGGCTAGGGCCTCAAGCACCCTGGCTCTGCAGCAGTAACTTCCCTGGGAATCCCACTGCCCACTGCCCCCCCTATCCCCCACCCCTCCCCAAAGAGCTTGGTACATCTTGCCACCAGGAGGTCCCCAAATCCCCACAGTGACCCTTCTCAGTCTCCCCCATTCCCCAGCACTCACCCGGACGTGGTAGGAGACCCCAGAGCCCATGACCTTGTCATCCGGGTGCAGCCAGCCACGGGTGGGCTTATTGACAAAGCTGCCGTGGCGGGTCCACTCATCACCCCCCAGCTGGCCGCCTTCCACCCGCGTCTTCTTCCCACAGCTCAGCTTGTTCATATCCTGGGAACAGACAGTGACAGGTCTCACTGAGCCGGGGCTGGCACCACCCCCTGGCACTAGTGCTGGCATCCCAGGGGGACCAGGCTCCCCTGGGCTGCTGCTGGCTGCAGAGCCCCGCAAGCTGAGCAAGTTGGCGGGATTGGAGAGCTTCAGGTTGGCCATTTTGGGGAAGAAGGAGCAGAGGGTGGTAGGGCTCTCCTCCAACTCGGGTGAGAGCTCCCCGAGAGGTGCAGCGTGGCTGAGGGAGGAGGACAGGGAACCAGGCAGAGACTGCATGCTTGCAAGGGACTCCACTGGGGAGGGCAGGACTCCCAGGCCTGCCATGGCCTCCTCCGGAGAGGAGACAGACTCGTTCCGCAGGTGGCTGTATTTGCTCTTTTGCAGGAGATCCATGCTGGAGGCAGGTGAGAAGGGCCACAGCCGCCCTGTCCCGAGTGGCAGTAGGGTGGATGCAGCCAGCTGGGCCTCACAGGGGCCCCACGGAGAGTCCGAGTGCCTGCAGCCGCCGGGAAGCTGCCCCCAAGCAGAAGCCTCGGCTGAACTCTGCGCTAGGTCCACACCAGCCCCACATGGCTGGCAGGGAGAGCTGGGCCTGGGACGCCGGGCAGCAGGTCCAGGGGCTGCCCAGCACCGTGCAGGCACGGCCGATCAGTCGTGATCGGCGGCAGCAAGGACGTGCAGATCCGTTCAGACTGAGAGCAACGCGCTACAGCAGGGAGGAAACGGGGCCGCAGCGACACCCTGGGGAGCCGCTGGCACAGGGAGGGGAGCTCAGAGTGCTCTGGCCCCAGCCTGGAGGTCCTCAAGCCCCTCGCCACTTCAACACCGGGCCAGCAACAAAACCCATTGTCTTCATCCAGGACCAGCTCCAGCTCCCTCTGCCCTGCTCGTTTCAGCACGGCCACCCTCCGCCCCACAGCTCACTCCAGCCCCTGTGCCACTGCCCACTAAGAGAAAATCAAAAGCATGAATATTTAAAGCCCGGAGATGAGGCAGACACAGAGCGCATCCAAGCCCATCCCAGCCCTGCTCCGAACAGTGTCCAGGAGGGAACGAGGTCCTTCTGTGGCAGCCAGCGCCACGCAACCCACGTGCCGGCGGTGAGCAGCTGCCGTTGGCTTGCCGGGCTCTGCCGGGGGGGAGCAGCGATGCTGAGATGACACCGGTGCTCGCAGCTTCCAGGAATACGGGGACATGCAGTCCTTTGAGAGCACAGATCTTGCCTGGAGGGCTGGTGGGAGAAAGAGGACGGCCAGGAGCAGGATACAGGTAGGCTGTGCGCTGGGCAAGGCAGGGCTCAGCACAAACCCCCAGCCGTGGTGGGGAGCCTGTGGGAGAGGCTGCAGCTAATCGCTGCTGCTTCCCGCATCCCAGCTGCTCCTCCCGGGAGAAGAGATGAAGGGGCTGCGGCTGATCGGAAGAGCTGTGCTGACTCACAGGCGGCGGGGCAGGCTCTGCCCGCGGCGCGGGCTGCGCTGGGGCTGGGGCGCAGCGCAGGAGGGGCTCCCGGCGAGGGGAGGGGACGCAGCGCTTATCTGGAGCAGAAAAATCAAGGTCACAGGCGGAGCTAGCGGGAGCGGGCGGCAAGAACGTGCTGGGGGCAAAGTTGGCCCCTTCAGCCTCGGGGAGGAGGGCGAAACTCCCACCTGTGGATCAGGGGGCTCAGGGGCAGGTCTCCCCTGTTGCCCTGTCCTCGACGCACTTGCACGCAGCAGGAACTTGGGCCAGCCCGACTGTGCTGCCCTCCGCAGCCTTGGTCCCACTGAGGGACAAAAGCTCCCCCATCCCCTCTAGGACGAGGCAAGGAGTTCAGACAGAGCACAACCCCCGACGCATCACAAGCCAGATCCTTCCGAACCACCAGGTGCTCTGTCCACCAAACCAAACCTGGGTAAATCCAGGCCAAGGAAAAGGCTCTCCCTGACTGGAGCCTTCACCCAGCACTGCTTGGCACTGGCAGCTGCCTGCCCCACTTGCAGTGTGCCACAAAGCCTGGCACACTGCCATGAGGACAGGGAAAGGAAAGCCACAACAGGGCTGGAAATTGCCACCTACGTGATGCGAGGGGCTGTGGCACACGCGAGTGGGCCCGTCACTGAAGCATCTTCTTGGCCATGCACACTAGCTCTGTGAAGGCCAGCCCCCCCAGCTCAGCCACGGTGGTCCCACAGGCGCAGAGAGCCTGTGCTGGCTGTTCCACAAAGTGCCTGTCCCCTCCAGGGGCCCCCGGCTGTTCAATGCTGTGACCTTCCTGTGGCCGCAGCACCACTCCTCTAAAGAAAAGCAGGAAGCCCGGAGCCAGGAAGTTGCTGGCCCGGTGAGGGGCCAGTGCAGCCCTGTTGCCAGGGGAGCCTGGCTGGGCAGCATCAAGTGGCCACGGAGCAGTGGGGTTTGCCTGTGATGGACTGGTTGATGTGGGCCTGGGCTTGCCTGGCACGGCAGCTCTGTGAGCCCTGATGCTTCCCCAGGATGAGAGCAGGAGGGAATTGCAAGGGTGCAGGAGTGTCTCCTTGGCCCCTTTCCACCACCCCAGGGCTTGGAGCAGCCATCACCTCCAGGCAGCAAAGGGCTGCTGAGCCTCACAGCTGAAGCTCCTGCTCAGACACATCACTGCTTTTATAAGCTAGAGTAATTCCTGATTTTCTCAGAACCTTCGAGGCCAGTCTGCCCACACCACTCAACAGCCTGTTACAAGATGCATCACAGCTCCCAGCCCTTGGGGACCATCACAGCCCCCCCAGCCCCAGAGTCTACCTCAGGGCACCAGAGCTCCCCCCCAGTGGGCTCTGAGTGCAGAAGGCAAACCTGGAGATGTGCAAAGGCGCAGAACACCGGCCCTGCCTGAACAGGCACTCCCAAACCCCATCCCACAGCCCTTCCCCTTGCCAGGCAGAGCTCCTGCCCCTGCAGCAGAGGATGAGCAGAGCAGCTGCAACCACTGCCCCCAAGGAGCTCTGGGGACATGTCCTGGCCCAGCTGCTCCTTGTGCCCTGCCACCACAACAACGATCATGAGAACAACAATGGATCATGAGAAACAGAGGGACCTGTACTACTTTCAGGTACCCGTGACTGGGACTTCACACACCACCTGGGGCAAGGAAGAGAAGCAGAGTGGGGATGCTCAGGGCTCCACTACCATCTTCCCTGGAAAAAAACTGGGAGCTGAGTCAGAGGCCTGAACATACCAGTGTTCAGGTTTGGCAAGAAATCGCAGCAAGGTGCAGGCGGCCACACATACAAACCTTGCCCTGGGCAGGAGACCCCCTCTGTCCAACTGCAGCCAATGCTGAACCTCTGAGGCAGGGGGGAAGCAAAGGAGAACACTCAAATCCAGCCAATAGCTGATTTTCCCCCACGCATCACAGCAGCATCGAACAACATTTATGCATTTCTGCACGCGACCTCTCCTTCATTCTGAAGAGGGGGTTAGGAGATACCAGTGCAGATGTGGGGAAGAGGCCGGAGACCTCCCAGAAGGCAGAGGAGGCAGGCAGGATCCACCACCGAAGCCACTTAGCCCTCCACCGAAGTCCTTACCACATACTCCATCGCCGGCGGAGGGCAGGGCAGGCCCCGGGCAGGGAGCAGAGACACACAGCCCCTCTCGTCTGGCACTCCGACCTGCGGTTCGGGGACAAACAGGGAGTTAGCCAGCCCTGTCCCAGCCCGCTGAGGTGGGTGGGGGCCACGGTGCCAGGAGGCAGACCCTGCTCCTCCATGCTGTCCACAGGTGGATGGGGCTGTGGCTGCCGCGCGACATGCGGCTGGCACAAAGAGTAACAGAAACCTGGAAGCCACCTTCTTCCCATTGGAAAGAAGGTGGAGATGGGATGCGCTGGGACAGGAACACCAGGCTGAGCCTGGCACTGCTTGGACCCTGCCCACACTGGCTAGTGGTATCGGGGGCCTAGAGTCACTCTGTGACCCAAGGAAAGTGCTGGAGCCAATCCCTGCCCAGCCCAAAAACCAGTACTGGAAAGCCACACGCAAGGAGGGAGAGCAAAGGCAACGAGGGGGGCAGAGCTGCCCCCTCCTCCAGCCCTTCAGCTGGCACCCTGATGCAAAATTATACACAGAGCCCCCAGGGCTGTGTCCCTCCCTCCCAGGGGACCAGTGAAGACAGGAGTCATGGAAAGAGTCTACAATGGGGGTGAGCTGGCAGAGGCAGGAAGCTCTGCGAGGGGAAAACAAGGCAAGCAAAGCACTCTTCTCACTCCCACTGCCACTGCCCAGCCAAGGCAGTCAAGGACAGGCCAGAGGAGCAGTGCAGGGCAGCAGACATGATTTACTGCTTGGCAGCAATTGTACCTTTATCTGCCTGTGCCAGCTGTCGCCAGTAGCTTGAACGGCAGCGAGATAAGGAGGGCTGTGCTTGGCCAAGGCAGTGGAGATTGAGCCCTGCAGCACCACGCCACCACCAAGCAGAGGTGGTGACCGAGCCCTTTGGACATTGGGCACCGAGGCTGGTGGCAGGGAAGGAGCATCTGGACCCAGGGTGCTCAGCCTTACCAAAGCCCATTTGTGTCCCTCCCGAGGATGGAACACTGCTGTGCACAGCGCTAGAGGTGGCCCAGCCAATGCATTCCCCCACCAAAGGGCAGTTGGTGGATCCTCAAGCCCTCCTTGGCTGAGAGGAGACGGCATCTTCAGCCCCTCTGGTACAGGCTGACACCAGGGCAGCCCTGGCAAGTACGGAAAATAAGTGCCCTTTGCCCACAGACTTCTGCAGCACCAACGTGGCAAGCAGGGCCCAGGTCACATCTCCTCGGAAGCCGTGTCCATGGTCTGTAACCTGTGTGGGTGACCCCATCTAAGAGATTCAAGGCGAGAAGCAAGAACAGATGGACACAACACACTGCTGGAGAGCAGACACAGATCTCCAAGGGGGAGCAGCTACCCCTGTCCACAGCAGCTGGGTAGGCTCCAGGTACTCCCTGCTGCCTTACTCTGAAGCACAGAGGGCAGGAGGGCAGACCCCAGCACCGCAGAGGCCGAGGAACCCTCCAAACGCAGCCGCTGCCCCGTCCCTGCCGGAGGTCATGCCAGGCTTGCGGCTCGGGGCTGTCCCCAGACCCTGCAGCACCTCTACAGCCGGTGTCCTTCCGGTGTACCGCACGGGGTGGGGACCCGCCAGCCGGAGCCCCAGGCACACACAGCCAGCCGCCACGCCGGGAGGGTCAGCCCAGATCTCAGCACGGCACCGGCTCCTCCAACCCCCGTCCGGCGACACACGGGAGGGTCCGGGCCTGCCCCACGGCCAGGCTCCCGCACGCCGGGCCAACGAGGCAGCTGGGAAGGGCGGCTCGGCCCTCACAGCCCGGGGAGCGGCGGCGTCTCGGGGGCGGCTGCGGCAGAACGCCCAGAACTCGTTCCGCGGAAGGCGGCGGCGGCGAGCGAAGCGGCCTCAGTCCGGCGACACTGCGGCCGCGGGGGCACCGCGGGGCCTGGCCCTGGGTCCCGGGCCCGGCGCGGGTCCCCCCTCCTCCATCCGCGCGCGCCCTCACCGCCCCGGCCGGCGCGCGCTCACCGGGCACCATCGGTCGCGCGCGGGCCTCGCGCCGCGTCGCGAGCGCGCCGGCCAATGGGCAGCCGACTCGCCCCGCCCCCGGCGCGGAACCGACCAATAGGCGCGCGAGGCGGCGGTGTTTGAAAGCGCCGCGGGGGGCGGGGGCGCTAACGGCCGCCGAGGGAGGGCACGGCGGGCCTGTCATGGCGCACAAACAGATCTACTACTCCGACAAGTACGACGATGAGGAGTTTGAGTATCGGTACGGAGCGGGAAGGGGTCCCGGTAACATCTGCTTGATAAGGATGCAGGGGTCTCGGTGAAGGTTTACTGGGCTGAGGGAGGGAAATGCCTCGGTAGCGTAGAACGGTGGGGTGGGGAGGCTGTTAACGGCTCGCGAGTGGGAGGGGGGCGGTGGGCGAGTCGTGGCTCCCTGACGAAGCGAGAGGGGAATTATCCTGGTAACTCGGGGGGTCGCGGTGAGGGTTCTGTGTCGGGTCACGGCTCTGGTGCCGTTAACAGCTCTCCGGTGGGGAATCTCCGTCCTGGGCAATGAGGGGTTGTTGGGGGTGCCCCGGTGTTGACTGAGAGGTGCGGGGCTGCAGGCACGTGATGCTGCCCAAGGACATCGCCAAGCTGGTGCCCAAGACCCACCTGCTGTCGGAGTCGGAGTGGCGGAACCTGGGCGTGCAGCAGAGCCAGGGCTGGGTTCACTACATGATCCACGAGCCAGGTGAGCCCCGCGGGGGAGCGGGTGGCGCCCAGGCGGCCCGGCCTGACCCCCTCTTTTGCCCCGCAGAGCCCCACATCCTGCTCTTCCGGCGGCCATTGCCGAAGAAGCCAGAAAAGTGAGTGGCCCCTGGTCTGCCGAAACTCTCAGTCCTTCCACGCTGAGAAAACACCTTCCTTCTCCTCGGCATTTCTCGGGGGCTTCACCCTCTGACCCTCGACGCTGCCTGGGCGTCGTTTTGTCGGCTCGGCCCTGGTTCCGGCGGCCCTTCCCGTTGCGATGCCTCCAAAGCTTCAATAAAGTGATGTTTGGGAGCTGTCTGTCTGCAGTGCCGGGGGCAGCTGGGCTGGAGGGCGAAGGGATCCCGGTACCGCGGAGTCTGTCCCGCGGGGGTTCCCGAGGAGGCTCCCCGGGGTCTCCGGGGGAGGGAGCCTCCCCGCGCCCACCGGAGAGGGCACGTGCCCCGGCCCGCCGGGCACGGCCACGGAGGCGGAGCTGCACCGGCACCCCCTCCACCCGGTTCTGCGATGGTTCCGTCCCGCAGGTCCCGCCTCTCGGCCAATGGGAGCTGGCGGGGCCGTGTGACTGACGTGCGGGCCGGCCTGTGAGCGCGCGGGGCGGTGTCGCGGTGTGCGGAGGTGCCCGGGCAGCTCCATGTGGGGGGTGCTGCGGGCTGCGGGGCGGGTGCGCGGGCCTCTGTGCGCTGCCGCCTGTCGCCCCATGGCTGCTTCGGGCCCTGCAGCGGAGGCCCAGGGATCCGCCAGCACCGCCGGCATCATCATCATCGGCGACGAGATTCTCAAGGTGCGGCCCGTGGCGGGTCTGGGCTGCGGGCGGGGGGCGGGCTGGGGCCTGTGCCTGGGGTCGGGGCGCCCCGCCGTCATGGGCGTCTCCGGTCCCCTCAGGGCTACACGCAGGATACAAACTCCTTCTTCATGTGCCGGCGACTGCGGGCTCTCGGCGTGAGTGTCGCCCGGATCTCCGTGGTCCCCGACGACGTGGAGGCCATCGCCAGCGAGGTGGCCACCTTTGCTGCTCGCTTCACCTTCGTGCTGACTTCCGGGGGCATCGGCCCCACGCACGACGATGTGACCTTCGAGGCCGTGGCTAAGGCCTTTGGGGAGCGGGTCGTCCTCCATCCCGAGCTGGTGGCCATGGTGCACAAGTTCTTTGGCAAGACAGAGGAGCAGTGCCCTGAGATGAAGCTGGCTCGCGTCCCCGAGTCCTCCCGCCTCAACTACGGCACAGACGGGCACACTGGCAGCACCTTCAAGTACCCGCTGGTCAGTGTGCGCAACGTCTACATCTTCCCCGGCATCCCGGCACTGATGGAGCGTGCCCTGGATGGCCTTGCTCACCTCTTTCACAGCAAACAGACCCACTTCCACTCCCGCACCATCTACGTGGCGTCCGATGAGATGCTCATCACGCCGGTGCTGGACAGGGCTGATGCCACCTTCCGAGGCCGCGTCAGCTTGGGCTCCTACCCAGACTGGACCAGCAACTACTACCGTGTGAAGCTGACCCTGGACTCAGAGTCAGAGCAGGACCTGGAGGAAGCGTATTGCTTCTTGATGAGGGAGCTGCCACCGGGTGTTGCCGTGCCGTTGGTGAAAGACTGCGTCTCTCCAGCAGCTGTGGAGGTTTATGGCCTGGCTGAGTCAGGTACTGGGAAGAGGTGCTGCAGCACAGCTCCGTGCTTCCATGCTTCTCCTGGGGCAGTGGGAACACCAGCCTGGGAGCAGAGCTTGCCTGTTGTGCTGTGCTGGGAGGCTTGAGGCGTGCTGCAGCTGCAGTGGGCTTCATGCCACCCAGGTGGGAATGGGACCTGTAACCTCATTTAGGGCTGGTGGTGGCAGGGTCTGAGAGCACAGTGTGCAGCAGTAGCTGCAGTGCTGTAGTTCCCCAGTGCCCTCATGATCCTTGTCACACTGTGGCCCAGATCTCTGGGTTGAACAGGCTGTTGGCTGTGGTACCAGCAATGCCTCTGCTGTGTGTCCAGAGGGTGAAGTGCCCTAGGCCCTGGGGCCATGCTAAGGGAACATGAGCTGGGCAGGCACCAACTGTCCTGTCCTGGCAGGCTCGGCCCTGGGGCAGAAGGTGGCAGCAGCCCTACGGACGATTGAGGAGGCTTTGGACCAGTACAGCCTGGTCCAGCTCTGCGTGGGCTTCAACGGGGGCAAGGACTGCACAGCCCTGCTGCACCTCGTCCATGCTGCTGTGCAGAGGTACCCACGCATGGGGCTCCAGGCTGGGGCAAGGCTGAGGGGTCCTGCAGACTCTGGCCAGGGCTCTGGAGCTCTTGCTGGCTCCACCCTGGGGAATGAGCGGATTCCTGGGCTCTAGCTGGTCGGATCTGGACGCTGCCTTGCCTCCAGTTGGTCGGAGTCCAGCTGCACCGGGTCTCTCTGCAGGCGGTTCCCAGCGAGGCAGGAGAGGCTGCAGGTGCTCTACATTCGCATTGTGTCCCCGTTCCCTGAAATGGAGCAGTTCATTCAGGCAACAGTCCAGAGGTAGGAGGCAGAGTGGGGTGGGCTGCTGCCCAGAGGCTGTGCAGTGCTGCTTGCAGCCTGCAGACAGCTGCCCACCTGCCTGTGCAGGTACGGGGTCCAGCTCTGCACTGTGGAGGGCTCCATCCGGGAGGCTCTGGCCCAGCTGAAGGAGCAGCAGCCACAGCTGGAGGCTGTCCTGATGGGAACGCGCCGCACGGACCCTTACTCACGCACCCTGACCCCCATGTGTGTGACAGACCCCGACTGGCCCCCTTACATGCGGGTGAACCCCTTGCTGGTACGTGGCCTCCACTTGCTTTGGGGCTGGAGCATTTGCCACAGGGCCTGGCAGGGGGACTTGATGGGGCTGGGAATCAGCAATGATCCACCCCCATCCTGGACAGCTTCTCTCACAATTCTCACTCTCCCAGAGTATTTGCTGCCCCTCTGTGCAGCTGTGGTGCCCCTTGCTGCAGTGAGGCTGCTGGTGCTGTTGGGCAGGGCTCGTTCTTGCCTGCTGGGGGGGTGCCCTGTGTTTGGGGAGGTGCTGGGAGCAGCAGTGGTGCTCTGATGACCATCTGGCTCTCCCAGGTGCTCTCCAGGAAGGTCTGATTTGCTTCCCTGGGCAGCAAGGGAGCAAGCAGCCTTTTGCCTCTGCCTCAATCCCTGCCCAATTCTGCCTGCAGGACTGGACCTACCGGGACATCTGGGAATTCCTGCGCAAGCTCTTTGTCCCCTACTGTATCCTCTATGACAAGGGGTGAGTGCCCAGTGCTGCCCTTCTCACATGCACGGCCAGTGGCCCTGGGTGCAGTCCTGCAGCTGCTTCTTCCCTCCACAGCTACACGTCCCTGGGGAGCATGACCAACACACAGAAGAACCCAGCCCTACGCTGTAGCGATGCGCAGGGCCGGGAGAGCTACCGGCCTGCCTATGAGCTGGAGAATGAGGAAGAAGAGCGCACCTCCCGCCGCTGAAGGCCACGCTCTGGGAGCCTCCACTGGAGTGCTGCTGGGAGTGACTGAATAAAGTTGCTGCCTGTCAGCACTAAATAAACCTGCTGCAGTCTGCACTGCACTGGCACGTGGTCTTGTTGAGCCCTGAGGGCTCCATGGGGCAGGAGTGGGAGGAACAAAAGGGTCCCCAGGTTGTGCCACCTCCCTGCACCCACTGTTGTAGGATTTTTGGAAATGCAGAGAATGTAGTAGGTTCCAGTGCTTGCCAGGGCCCCACACGTCAGCACTGCTGCCTCTCCCACCGTGTCAGATCCTGCTGATTCCTCATGGGCCACGCACCTCTTCTGCACCATGGCAGCCTGTCTGCAGGGTGCTCCCCATCAAGTGGCACGGGTACTGGCACTGCCAGCACCCACTGCCACCTCCCTTGGGCTGCGCCTGGTCTCCTGGTTGCTGCGGCTTCTGTGGAAATGCATCTACCTCCTTCTCTGCAGCTGGTGCATCCGTGAGCTGCTGGACTAGGGAAGGCACCCCCCAGTGTCACAGGACCCCGTCAGCCCCTGCCTGCCCTGGTGCTGTGGGTGAGTGACCTGCCTGCAGCTTGACTTGACATGGTGCTTGGAATGTGACAGGGACCTGGCAGTGGTGTGTGGGGGTGGCAGAAACCAACCATGGTGCTCCTGGAGTGAAAATGGCCTGGCTGTGGCAGTTCTGGGGGTTGAGAGGGTGTGGCCTTGGTACTGGTCAGTGGGTTGTTACCCCCTGTGCCTCTCTCCCCTCCCCAGGACTGTCCCTGTTGCCCTGTGCTGATGAAGCTGACGGACCTCTGGCGCTGAGACTCTGCTCCAGCCTGTGCTCCCCCTGATCAGAGACCCCAATAAACCTGTGCAGTGCCTGAATGGCTGCGTCTGTTTGGGCAGAGCTCTGGGAATGTCTGTGTGTGTGTTGTCTCCCCCAAACCTCCCGATCCTCGCCCTGGGTTGCACTAAGACACTCCAGCACACCCCTTGCCCCTGTCCAGGACTGAGGGTCCCCACGTCCCTTGGGGCCAAGGGGCAAGAGTGGGGGCTGGGGTTGTGCCTGCATTGCCTGCCTGCTCCCCCACTCCTGGCCATTTCCTGTTCCAGTCTGTGGGAAGCAGCTAGAGGAAAATATCTCCAATGGGCCCAGCCTGGCTGGGAGCTGCAGCAAAGGTCATGGCTGGTGGCACCAGAGCATGGCTGTGGGGGTGGCTGTGGGTCTGTGAGCCCACCCTGCCCCATTGCTGCCTGTGCTGGTGCCTGGCCCCAGCACAGGGGAAGCTCTGCATGCCCTGTCCTCGGCAGCAGCACTGGCGCCAGTGTGGCCTCCCTTATCTCGGCGGGAAGTCAGGAGCAGGAAGCCTGGCCCGGCGCGGGATAAGGGTCCCGTTTACATTAGCTCCTTTGTTGTGGAGCAGGCTCCCACCCTCACCCACTGCCCGCGGGGGGGGGCCTGCCTAGGTCAAGAACTGAGGGGCAACAGAAACCCTTGCCCAAGATGCCATGAGGGGCTTAGGTGGTCCTTGCAATGGTCCCTGTGAAGACACGAGTAGGGATGGGGTCTGCCAAGATGGTGCCCTGCTGCTGTGCCTCATGGCCTCCCCCTGCCCAGATCAGCTACTCAGGTGGACCCTGCCCTGTGGTTGTGCCCTGGTGTCTGTGGTGCTTTTTGGGCTCCTGGCTGTACCTGGCTGCCTTGGTAGCATGGTGCTGGGCATCCCTGACCGCTGGAGCCCACGCATCTTGTGCCTGCTGTGTGCTGGTGTGGTAGCCCTGACGTGGTGGGCCTGGCGGTGGCTCAGCCCCAGGGCTGGCTGGGATGAGGGAAATCAATGAATTCCCCAAACGGGAAGGTCCGGGGGAGGGGAGAGTGTCCCAGCACAGGAAAAAGTCCAGGCAGTGACGCGTGACGGGCAGAGCAGTGCCGGCCGCCCTGAGAGCACAGCCCCATGCAGTGCCCTGGAGCCTCTCACCCACCTCCACCACCCACCGTGAGTGAGACCCTCTTCTGCAGGGACCCCTTTCCCAGCCCCACAATAGGGGGGTGAGAGGGGAGCGGGTGGGTGCTGTGGGCAGGAGCATATGGACCCCTGCCCTCGCTGTCTGAGCACAGGCAGGTTCCCCAGCAGTGAGGGTTGTTTTTGGGCTCACGTCTGATGTGACCTTGGGGATGCCAGTACACCTTGAAGCAGCACCGTGCCCTCATAGTGGGGATGACAGCAGCAAATCCAGGCAAAGCAGCCTTGCCAGGGATCTGGGTGGACAGAGGAAGATGCACAGGGTCCCCATTGGGATCCCCCCGGAGGCACAGCTCTCTGAGGGCACGGGGGGTGATGCCTGTCTCCATCCTGCAGGTGGTCCCCACGACCACCCCATGTTCCGTTCACGCCGTGCTGGGCTGGTGCGGAGGCTGTGGCGGCAGCGCTGTGCAGCAGCCAGCCCCGAGGATGGCCCCGGTGCCCTCAAACCAGCGGTGCATGCCCTCTTCAAGAAGCTGAAGGATGAGGAGCTGGAGCTGCTGGTGCAGGTGGTGGAGAGCCGGGGCGCCTGGGAGTCTGGCTGCGTTTTGGCACCACGGGGGGACCCACGAGGGGTCAAGCAGGGACTCCCCCCTCAAGTCCTGCTCTGTCGCCTCTTCCGCTGGCCTGACCTCCACCAGTCCCATGAGCTCAAGCACCTCTGCTACTGTGCTGGGGGCCAGGGGGCCTGCGGGGACTTGGCTGGGCTGTGCTGCAACCCCCATCATTTCAGCCGCCTGGCTGTAGCTGGTGAGTGCTAGCGGCAACACTGGGGGCTGCCTCGCCCACCCAGGCTCTGACCCCTGCTCTCTGGGGCTGGCTCAGGGCTCCAGGGGGGCAGGATGCACTCCCAGCCTTTTATTTCCTTCTCTCTCCCCTGCAGAAACCCCGCCACCCCCCTACTTGAAGGCATCCCGTGGTCCGTCCTGGCCAGATGAGCCTCAGCTCATGGAGTTCAGCTACAACGGTGGGGACTGGTGCGGTAAGATGGGCCCACCACCCTCCACAACCCTCTGCCACACCCAGCAGGCAGGAGGGCACTGGGCAGGGCTGAACCCCTGAGTCAGAAGCAGAGATTGGAGGGGACAGAACATGAAAATCAGGGAATGGAGCCAGCAGTCACTCCCAGCAGGAGGAAAAGGCTCCGACAGGGGATGAGGGGTTCCTGCTGGGGGAGCAGTCTGGGCCCAGACGCCCCCCCGCCACTGAAGCTCCTGTTATTTTTGGCAGCACCAGGCTCCCTGCTGGAGGAAGCGCTGCCTATGGGGACACACACAATGTGCCTTGACGCACACAGCCCCAGCTCCCGCCTGGCTGCTGGCCACCAAGGCCACCAGCTGCCACTGCCCCACCTTCCCCTGCACTCAGGGACCAACCCCCCGCACAGCCCTCCCCCACCCCTTCACCACGGTACTTGCGGACTGGGAACAGCTCCAGAGGCTCACACCCAGCGCGGGACTCTGTGCTGAGGCATCCCTGGTGCGGCCACGTCCATCTATCTGTCCTCATATGCCCTCTGTGCCCACTCCCCTTGGCCCGTCCAGCTGCTTGGCTCAGTCACGTCCGGGTGGTGACAGCTCTGCTCTCCCCTGCCAGACACCAGTCTCTCATGGAGCACCCTCAAGGATGGCTGTTGGTGCAAACTGGCTTACTGGGAGTACCGGACGCGCGTGGGCCGCCTCTACGCCGTGCACGAGGCATCAGTGAACGTCTTCTGCGAGCTGCCGTGGGGCAGTGGCTTCTGCCTGGCCCAGCTGCCCGCCGCCTACCGCAGCTGTGCTGTCCGGCGGGCACGGGGCAAGATCGGCCGGGGGCTGCTGCTGAGCCAGGAGCCCGGCGGCGTCTGGGCGTACAACCGCAGCGAGCACCCCATCTTCGTCAGCTCGCCCACCCTGAGCCCCCCCGGTGCCTGCGGGCTCACTGTCCTCAAGCTGCTGCCTGGCTACTCGGCAAAGGTGTTCGATTATGAGTGGGCAGGGGACAGAGGGGGCTGGCAGCTACCTGGGGAGGGACCCTGTGACCCCCACAGTATCCGCATCAGCTTTGCCAAGGGCTGGGGACCCTGCTACTCTCGGCAGTTCATCACCTCCTGCCCCTGCTGGCTTGAGGTCCTGCTGAACCAGCCACGCTGAGGCTCAGGCTGGTGGGGGGGGGTGCCAGGGAGCTCCCCCAAAGCAGGTTCACAAACTGGGGGGCCATTCTACTGTTCCTCAGCCTGTGTCTTCCAGGGCTGTGTCGCAGCTGGGGACTCTGTGCCTCAGTGCTGACTGGATGCAGTGCCCCTCTTGCATGGTTCACCACCTTGCCAGCACCTGCTTCTCCCAGTCATGGGGCTCTCAGTGACACAGGGCACTATTTAATATTTTTTTAATATTATTTTAATGTTTAAATTTATAATAATTTATCTATTTTTATTTAAAAAGCAGAGCATGAGGCAGAAGTCCCCATTGTCAGGGCCAGGCCTGGGGGGTGGCAACAGGGCCGGTGAGGACAGGGGGAGCAGGAGAGAAGGGAGGTGAGAGGAGTGGGGAGGAGGGGGAGCTGTGGGCCTAGGTGTCACTGCAGACACGGGAAATGAGAGTGAACTGGTACGGCTGGGGCTGGGGGAGATGGGGCAGGTGTCCTCAGCTGGAGTGCGGGACAGGTTAGAACATCTGGATAGGTGTGGGGCAGGTTAGAACATCTGGATAGGTGTGGGGCAGGTTAGAACATCTGGAAAGGTGCAGGGCAGGTGCAATGAGGGGGGAGCAGGTGAGCACCCCTGGGGTGGGGACCGGTTCAGGGTTACCCAAGCGAGGTCCCTGGCCCGGGGGGTCCTTCAACCGTTCTGGCAGCATGGGGGAGCCCCGAGCAAGTGCAGCCGAGGGGATCCCGGATTGCCCGAGTCGTATCTGCTGTTTTTAACCTAAATAAACGGTGCCACCGGCACCAAGAGACACCCGTGTCCCTACGCGTATCGGTGCCGCCCACGGGGCTCGGCTCCGGGAGCCAGCAGTGCCCTCTGCAGGCAGCTGCCGCGGACCGCGATGACCACCCGGTCCTTCCTGCCACGCCGCCGGCCCGGCTGAGCCCGCGGCCCCCGCCCGGCCCCGGTCTTGGCCCCGCCGAGAGAGGTGAGTGCGACCGCACCGTCGGCGTCGCCTCGGGGGAAGCAGGGAGAGAGAGACACCGGGAGCACAGCCGCAGGCAGTGGCAGAGCGCAGCGGCGATGGCGAACCGTAGCCCGAGGGGACGGGCGGGGAGCGATGAAGCCGGGGGTCGGTGGCAGCCGTGCGGAGGGTGAGGTAGTTCTGCGGGTTCCCCCCTCCGCCCCGCGGAAGCCCCGAGCCGGGCGGGCCGGTACCCTGGACGGGGATGCAGGTGCACGGTCAGACGGACGGAGCTGGGGGGAGCGAAGCGGGTGGCTGGGCGAGGCGCGGCGGCAGGTGCCCGGTACCGGGGCTTGGCGAAGGGGTGGGGGGTCCCGTTCTCGGCCCCGGAGCGGCCCCCCCGCCCACTGACATAACGTCTGCGCGGGGCCGTGTTTGCCTTGGCAGCCCCGGAGCGGCGGTGGCTCCTCACACTTTCCGCTAGCGCCGGGCAGTGGCCGCGCTCGGAGCCAGGCGCGGGGGGGCCGGGGTGAGCCGAGGTGAGCCCCGGGGCCGCCGCTGCCTCCCTGAGCCGGCAGCGGCCAAACAGGTTGCGCGGGGCCCGCGCCCAGGCACCTGCGGAGGAGCCACCCTGCTGGGGGCCGCCGCGCCCCGCTCCAGCGCCGCCGAGAACAGGGGGCTGCTCCCTGCGCTGCGCCCCCGCCTGCCCGGCACCCCGCGGTGCCACGTTCTCCGTGTCCAGCTCTCCATCGCCCCGTCCCCGGCACTCCAGTACCCCGGTGCCCGCTCTTCGGTGCCCGGTTCCCCGAGCCCAGCTCTCCACACCCCGTACCTCACCCTACGCACGGTTTCCCGTGCCCGGCACTCGAAACTCTCCCTCGGTGTACACTTCTCGGTTCTTACCCCCCCGTGCCCGGTTCCCCGCCCCCCGTGTCCGCGGGGCGGAGCGGGCAGTGCCGTGCCGGCCCCGGCACTCGGCGGCCGCAGCGGGCGGGGCGCGCTCGGCGCCTGGCACCGCACTCGGCGCCGGTGGGGGCCGCAGCGGGGCCGTCCCGTGCTCTCCTGCCCAGGCCGGGGGCCGACCCCCGCCCGATCCCGTTAACCGCCTCTGACTCAGCCGCCCCCCACCCGCGCGCCCCGGTCCCGGGGGGCCCGCAAGACCCCCGCCCTCCCGAGGGGGGTGGGGCGGGGCTGATGGGCGGGGCAGCCCACCAATCGGACGCGTGACCGCCGGCGCGCTGCCCAATGAGGAGGCGGGGGCGGGCGCTTCCTGGAGCCCCGGCGGCGGCGGCGGCGGCGGCGGCGGCAGCAGCAGTGGCCGGGGGGCGGGCGGGGCGCGGCGGCGGCAGGTGAAGGCGGAGGCGGGGCCGTGGCTCCGGGACCGGTCTGTGGCTCGGGCGGGGTGCGCAGGTGAGCGGCAGTGGGTGGGAGCGGACGGACCTACCGGCGGGGTTGCGCGGAGGTGCCGACCCACCGGCAGCGGGATCGGGACGGGGACCGGTGCGGCGACAGCTTTTGCCGCCCGGTTGCGGTGAGTCGCGCTGATTTGGGATGCTGCGGGCGGCGGGTGGGCACGGTTGGCACGCGATCACTGCACGGCCCCTCTGTCCCCGCCCGCCGCCGGAGCCGGTGGACACGTCGCCCGTGGGGCGGGGGGTGTCACTCGTGGGCTGTTCCCGGTCCCTGCGCACGGGGCTGCGGGAAATCTGTGACATCGGCAGGTCCCCGCTGCGTGCCGGGGCGGCTGCCAAGGCTCCGCTGTGGTCCTGTTGCGGTGCTGCTCCATCCAGCCAGGGTCCCCCGCAGGTCTCCCACGGGTGACTGCGTTCTGCCACCCTCCCTTCCTAACCTGGTGAGCAGCTTGGCGGCATGCCTGGCGCACCGGGTAGGGACGGCACCGTTGCAGGAGGAAGGCAACTCAGAGAGCCCCTTCTGCACCGGTATTGGTAGAGTTGGAAGGTATTCCAGTGTCCCAGCACGCTGTGCCACGCTGGTGAGCCCCGGCCCTGGCACACCGGCAGCAGCAGTGGGTGCCTCGGCTCGGCTGTGCAGTGGTCCCCCGGGATCGGTGTCATGGTAGCACCTGCCAAGCACCGGTGGACTCTGCCCCGTGCGCCCAGCCCTGCCGTACCTGTCCTCGTCCCCCTGGCTGGCTGCCCCCGGCCGCTGTTTGCCCGGGGCGGGGTGCGGTATTTACCCTCCCGCCGGAGCAGATCCACGTCTTGGGCCACAGCCGCCCTCGATCCGTGGCTGCGTTCACTTGGCGAGGGGATACAGTGCCAGTTTTGTCGTGGGGTGAGTCGCACTGTACCTCGGTTTCCCCCACCACAGCCTGGCAGGCGCGGGGGGCAGCCTGGGATCCCCGGCACTGCCCGGGCACGCGGCAGCTGCAGCCACTCAAGGCTTCGGTGGTGATGCTGGTGCTGGGAGGGAGGGAGGGACTGAGCTCGGGAACTTAAAAGTGGGTGCATGGAGAAGGGGAAACTCTGGCACAGCAGAGAGAGAGTGGGGCAGCAGGGCTAGGAGTGTCTGCCGGGGATGGGTGCGGAGGTGAGCATAGGGAGGTGACAGCTGTGTGGGCGGGCATACCCGTGTCGGGTCCTGGGGACCCTCCGAGACCCCCTGCCTGGGCGCAGGCTGCCCCCAGCGCTGCGGTGCTGAGCCCGGGGCTGTGGCAGCGCGGCTCTGCCAGCTGCTGCCGTGCACCCTCAGTGCACACGTGGCACGAGCGCGACAGGCCTGAGCACACGGGGGCGGGGGGGGCACGGCGGGGCTGCGGGACCCGCGCGGCCCCCGCTGCACCCCAGCCCTCGAGGGGTGGCTGCCGCTCCGTGCGTGAAGCAGGAACTTCTCCTTCAGGGCAGGCAGCGGATGATGAAACCGAGGAGAAATCTCTCCTGGCAGCGTGTGGGCTGCTGGCGGGAGCCCCCGGGAGCCTGCGCTCCCCCTGCGCCACCACCGCTGCCTTCCCATGGTAACTCCACGGCGGGAGCAGGCAGGGTGCCGGTGGGAGCGGCCGCCCCGTCTGGAGGATTGGCGCCCGCCTGGCTCCCCGTGGCAGCACTGGCGTCCCTGACATGCCCCGAGAGCTGCATGTCCACACCCCAGCAAGCCCCAGGGCGGTCAGAGGACCTGGTGAGGGGCTGGGCTGAGACCCGTCTAACTCGCTTCGTGCCAGGAAGATGGCGCTTGGGTAGCCATGCAGGCAGGGGAGGTGGTGATGCCGGGGCTCCGGGGCTGTGGCCAGTGACCTTCAGTGCACCCGGGCATGCTGTGTGCCCAGCGCTGGGGAGGTCGGTTGACATGCAGGATGGTGCAGTGGGAGCCATGGTGCCTGGGTGACTTGTGTCCCCAGAGCTTCTGGCATGACTTGGTGAAGCCCTGGGCAGGCAGGGGGACCAGCCCGGGTGAGGGAAAATGAAAGCAGGTGATGCGGAAGGAGAAGTAGGTCAGGCGAGCTCTGGCCTCTCCCGGCAGCCTTGGTTGTACTGCGTGCTCCACTCTGCCCAGCTGTCTCTGTCATGTCCCCAGGCCCCGTGGGCATCAGCTGGCATGGGAGTGGGTAGGGGGGTCCTGCTGCCAGGCACTGAGTCTGGGGCAAGGTGGGTGCCAGGCACTGCCTACACTGAACACCAGGGTGGAGAATGTGGCTGTGCTGGCTGGCATTCATTGGTACAGTGACACCCCAGCAGTTTTGCTTTGATTCCCCTCCCCTGGGCAAGCATCAAGGCACAGGGCTTGGAGCCATAGCAAGGGCGGACAGGAGGATTATCAGCCCCACTGCAGGGCCAAGGAAGAGAAGGGAAGAGGCCCTTGTGCCCTGCCTGGGTGGCACAAGGCAGCTGGTGTGGTGCAGTCATCACGGTGGGCTCTGGGGACAGCCCATGCCCCACAGAGGGGCTCCAGAGAGGCTGCCCATGCCTGCTGCATGTGGAGCCATGGGGCATTGCCCTCCCCTTGCTGCAGGGCTGGCTGGGGTCTCCTCAGTGGCGCTCTGTGGGTTGGAGCGGCTGCGGCGGGCACGGCCTCGCTGTCAGTGCTGTGTGGGCTCGGGGGGGCTGGGGGGGATTAGAATCGCCTGCCCCCCTTCCCTCCCCGGGATCAGCCGTGGGCAGCGGGGAGCTGGCAGCAGGCAGCTGCCGTGGGGGCGGAAGCCGGGCTATTTTGGAGGGTGTGGAGGGGGGGCTGTGGGCTGGCACTGTCCTTGCCAGGTGACCCCACCAGGACCAGCACCACCCTGGTGCGAGGATGGAGCACTGGGGGCCAGCCTGTGCCACTGGTGATGCTCAGTCCCCGAGGTGCTGTGAGGACATGAACCCTGCATATTGAGTAGGAGGTGCCACCAGCTGGGGGGGCCCTTGGGGCTGTGCAGCACAGTGGGACCCAGGGGGTCTGGCTGCCCTCCAAGGGGTTCCCGTGACCGTGCTGCAGGGCCAGCAACTCCAGAGCCAGCTCACCCTGGGGCCAGTGAGCAGGCCCAGTTGTAGGTGAGCGGCCTGTCCCAGGCTGGTGGCTGGCAGAGCCTTGCCTTCCTTGCCTTCCTTCCTTCCTTCCTTCCTTCCTTCCTTCCTTCCTTCCTTCCCTTCCTTCCCTTCCTTTCCGCCTGTGCCTCAGCCATCTCCTTGGCACATTGGGATGGCCAGAGGTGACACACAGAGGCCACATGCCCTTGGCCACATCTGTCCTGGGCAAGCATGTGGCCATGGCACGCCATGCCCTGGCAGGTCAGGGTGCTGCTCTGTGTCAGGACGTGATGCAGGAGATGGGGTTGCCCATCCTGCCATTGGAAGAGGAGCTGGGATGAGGCCATGTCCCCTCACTGGTGACACTGGTCAGGGTGCCACTGACCAAGGCAAGGGTGGAGCTTGGAGATGGATGGATGGATGGATGGATGGATGGATGGCTGGATGGATGGATGGATGTTAGCCCATCTTCCCCAAAGGCCAGCACCTCCCCACCTGGCCCCCCAGGTAGGCAGCCCGATGCCCCCCCAGCCAGGGCGAGCAGCAGTTTGTGGCCAGCGCCTGGGTGGTTGCAACACCCCCAGGGTGGGGGGGCCACGGTGACTCACCCCATCCTGGCCACCAGTAGGAACCCTGACTCAGGGCTGCGTGCCCATGCCGTGCCATGCCCCTCCCTGCCCGCCTCGCCCACCTTATCTCCCGCCCTTAGCACCTGGCACACCTGGGCCAGGGGGGACTGGCGCCATTCCCCTCCTTTATGGGGAACAAAGGGCAGGGGAAGGGTTGGCAGCAGGTGCCACAGCCCTCCTCCTTCCCTCCTGTCCTTTCTCCCTCCCTCCCTCGCTCCCTCCCTCCTTCCCTCCCTCCCTCTCACGAATGCTGTCCAGGGCTGTGCCCTGTTTTGTGCCCCCCACTGGAGCAGCCTGGAGCATTGTGGCAGTGCGGTGGGCAGTGCTGCCCACAACCCTGTGCAGGCTGTGTGCTGCCTGCACTCTGGGCACTGAGTGACCCGTGGTACCACGGCTGGCTCCTGCCCAGCACAGGGTCCAGAGTGATGGGAGAGGTGGGATACCATGGAGGGCACACTAGCAATGCCCCTCTGCCCATCTCCACTGCCTGCCCAGGGGCTCTTGCACAACCCAGCTCCTTCCGTCAGCATTGCTGGGGCTGGGCCCGAGCCCTTTGCTGTCTGGCTGCTGTGGGGCTCTTCCCCTTTCTGCCTGGCCTGCTGCAGACGGCCCCAGCACTGGAGCCTGCCGGGCCATGCCAGGGTGCCGCAGTGCAGGTGCCCCTGACCGGTCTGGCGTGGGTTGCCTGGGCGGGTGCTGGTGCTGGTGGTGGGGTGTGGGGCGCGCTCTCCGGGCTGCTAATTGCTGTTTAGCTGGGGACACAGAGGGTGTAATTATGGGGGGATTGCGTGAATGTGCAGCCCGGCCGGGGAGCCCACGAGTGCCCCTGCCCAGGGAGTGGAGGGGGTCAGGCAGCATAGTCCAGCTGGGCCATCACTGCTTCCCACATTCCCCATGGGATCTCAGGAACCTGCTCCAAGGGGAGAGCAGGACAGGAATCCATGGGACCGGGGGGTGGCTCCAGGGCTGGCCGGGCAGGCTGCAGCATGCTGCACCAAGCCCTGCCCTGCTCCCGCCGAGCACAGGCGCCCTCGCAGCCCGGCTGGGCTGGCCATGGCCAGTGGCGAGCACCCAGCGCCCTGCCTTGGGGCACACGGCAAGGTGAGGGCCTGTGTGATGCCGCGGCACGGGGGGGCAGGGGCACACGGCTTGGGGACGATGTTAGTGGCGGGGAAGGCATACTTGTGGTACGGGTGCCTGTCCTGGCAGTGCTGGGAATTTTCTCCCGTGGGAGTGGGCCAGGGGATGCCCCGTGCCCGGTTCCGGGCTGGCGCCCCACGGCGCAGTACCGGCCGCAAAGAGTTAATGCCGTGTGTGTTCTGGGAAGCGGGGCTGGGAGGTGCGTGACCCGGGGTGTGGGCGTCGACTCCTTTTGAGGTGGGATCCTGAGCTCAAGTGCAGCGGGGAGCGGGGCCAAGTTCACACAGCACCCTGCCTTCCCCTCCCTGCCACTCGCGGGCCGCCAGCCGGGCCGCGCCGCAGCGCTGAGCCACGCCAGGACACGGGGCAGGTGAGCTGCACACCCACCCTGCCATCACTGCTGCTGTGGTGGAGGAAGTTGCCAGGGTGGTGGGAACCCAGTGTGGCACTGGACAATGGGAGATCTGGGCCAGCTGCTTCAGCACCAGCAGGCTGTGGGACGTTGGTGCTGCCTGAGCCCTACACCGTGCTTACTGCCGATGGGGTGGGGGGGGATGGGATGGGATGGGACGAGACGAGTGGCGAGATCTGGGTCACTTTGGTTTGGCAGAGCAGGGCCCACACCCTACAGCGGCAATGCCAGGCGGCTGGATGTGGCAGTGGGGTAGGTTTTGGCAGCAGGAGGGGGCCAGGATGCCAGCACAGTGCCAACAGGCTGGGTGGGCGGCATGGGGACTTTGCTTTTTGTCCCTGTCACAGATGCCAGGAGTGGCTCTGGCAACATTGCTAGTCCTGCTCCACCGTAGCAGGGATGCCCTGTGTCCAGCCTCCGTGGCAGCTGTCGTGCCGGGCTGGCACTGGCCCCAGGTGCAGTGCTGCCTGGCACTGAGGCAGCCCTGGGCCACGGTGCTCAACCCCCTTCTCAGTGCTGATGGCTGATGTCCCATGCTCTGTGTGTGAGCAGGCCAGTGTCAGGGGGCCTGAGCAGTGCCATGGGGCTCATGCTCAGAGCTGTGGGGTGGGGGACTGTTTATCCTCTTTCATCTCCAAACCATTTCCTTTTGTCTCTACTTGTTCTTTTCTTCTTTCAAAGAGCAGTGCTGCTCTCCCCACTTCCTCCAGCAATGAGACCCCCAGCATGTGCTTGCTACAGGGTCGCCAGCTGAGCCAGACCCTGGCCACCACCTTCCCTGCTGGGCAGACAGAGGGGCTGCACAGCCCCTGCCCTCCCACACCACCCTCCACACTGTGGCCATCGGCACCTGGGCCACTGCTGTTCCCAGTTGGCTTCAGGCAGTGGCAGGGTGGGGGGCTTGCACAGCCCGGACTCCTGGGTCCACGTCCTAGATCCCAAAGGGTGAGGGGCCCCACGGGGTGAGGGGCCAGGGCGACTGCACTGCGCTCCCCTTCCGGGGTGACTCATTCTCCCCAGTGGGGCTGTGAAGTCCCTCGACAGCATTTGTGACTCTTGTGACCGAAAGCAGGGGCACTTGGCAGCAGCCCAGTGTGGGGACCGTGCTCCCCAGGACCTCTGCTCTCCTTCCCCATGGGGAAGAGGTTGGGAGATCTCCCCTAGACATCCTTTTCCACCTCACACCTCCCGCTGTCCCCAAGCCGGGCCCAGTGCTCAGCGCAGGCTGGCATTGTGCCCTCACCCAGGGTGCCATGCCTGCTTGGTGGCATGGGACACGGCCTGTCCCCATGTGGGAGGGGTGCTGCAGGGGCTCCACCCCGCTGCCTGTGGCCCTGCCTGGGTGGCTGGACCCCTGGGACGGAGGGAGCTGGTGGGTGGGTGGAGCCTGGCCATGGTTGTCCCAGGCAGCCTGGGCTGGCAGAGGCATGTCAGGGTGACCTGGGCAGACATTGTTCCTGCTGCCACCCGCCCTGCATGGGAGCCAGCTCAGCACGGGGAGCAACTCCCCCTTTCCTTTCCTCAGTCCCCTGCTTCAGCCGAAATGTGCCCAGCCACAGCATTGAGGTAACCAAGAAAGCTCTGGCGTGGCGAGGCCATGGGCATCACCACTGCGTCCTCCCAGCCATCATCTCCAGCAGCAGCCAGGGAATGCTGGGGGCCGGGGGCGGCTCCGGTCCCCTCACACCTCATCCTCTGCCATTTCCTTATCACTGCGGTGATCTCCTCGACGGCAGCACCCGCTCAGCATGTGACTTCGCTCCAGTGAGGAGGATGTGCGGGGGGGTGGGGGTGTCAGCCGTAAGGGGCGGTTTGGTGCGATGGAAAATCCCCCTCCTGTCACCGCCGCCTCGCCCCCACCCTGCCCCAGCCCTGCAGCTATGTCTGGTGGCACTGAGTCCTGTGGCTGCTCACAGGGGTCCCAACTCCCTTACCATACCTCTGCCGGTGATTTCTGTGACATTGGCAGCACGGAGGCTGTGTCCATCTGCACTGGGACATGATGGGGCTGGTGCCCGTGCCCGTCCCACAGAGCACCTTGCTGGGATATGACAGGGTCTCAGCTGCTACCCTGTGCCCAGACACCCCCATGGGCACGTGCCAGTGGGTGCCATCAGTCTTGTGAGTGCCCTGTGCCCAGATGCCTTGTGGGGCTGGAGGTGCTGTGGGGACCAGGGCAGAAGGGAGGCTGTCCTGGTGCCAGCGCTGGAGGAGGCAGTGTTGGAGGACACAGTGCCACTTTATCCTGGGACAGTCCTGGGGGTCCGTGGGGCACTGGCAGGTGCCCCATCCCTGTCATCCCTCTCCAGCTGCCCAAGCTGTGGCAGGGGGTACTTGCCCCCCTGCTTAATCCTGCCCCAGCAGCTAATCCTGCCTAATCCCACTGGGGGCTGTCACTGCCTGTTGGCTCCCAGGGCCCTGATGGTTTAATCACCCCTAATCCGATCACCCCCACCTCGGCAGGCAGAGGGGACCTCAACCGGTGGTGGGATGGGCTCCTGCCAGGGAGGGGGGCTTGGCCGTGGGTGCTGGCGCCAGCATCCCAGGCGGTCGGCACTGCCTGGCTCCCAGTTTCAGGGGCGGCTGCCGCCTGCCCTGCCGGTCGGGCCTGCTCGGCAGCGGCTGGGGCGGCTCCACAGCCGGTTGCTCCGGGGCCGTTCCCAGCTGCCTGCCGAGGCAGCCCCAGCTGGCAGCCGCCCAAGCGCAGGGAGCGGCCGGCTTGGGGATGGGCCCCTGTGCCGGGGGCCGTCGCCCGCGCCGCCCCTCCATGGGCAAGAGGGGGCACGTCCCCCACGCCCGCCTGCCGACGGCACAGTGTGGTTTGGCACGGCCTGGTGGGTTTGGGGTGGATGGGCCTGGCATGGCTCAGCGTTGCCTGGCACGGCTTGGCGATGGCCAGTGCCACATGCCGCCGTCCACCATGGCTCGGCTTGGCGTGGCACAGCTCTGGCAGCATCGAGAGCCACAACCCAGAGGAGGTACCTGCCTCTGCCTCCCACAGGCTGCAGTTGCTCGACTCCCATTCCACTGTCACCCAGCAGTGCCAGTGTCACCCAGCAGTCTGGCTGGCTGCAAGGGCCATAGCTGGGCATGGTGTCACAGGGCAGGCTGCAGCCCTAGAGCTGCCACTGCTGCCTGCAGCCTGCCTACAGGTTGTGAGGGTCATGGGCTCCCCCTTCCCACCTGTGCTGGCTCCACATGTGGGTCCCTGGTGGTGCACCATGGGGACCACAGTGGGAGTGTGAGAAGTGCTGGGTTTAGGGCTGAGGCCAAGCTCTGCCAGCTGCAGCGTGGGAAAGGCCTGACTGGCGCAGGCTGGGCTTGGCTGGGCGAGGAGTGGCCCCGGGCTGGGGCACAGGGGGAGGGAGGGGGCCCAGTCCCGACCAGGAGCGGGGGCAGGAACCGGTGGCACAGGTGCTGATCCTAATCTGCCGTGGCAGGAAGTGTGGCCCCTGTTCCCAGCCCAGCTGGGCTCCACGGGGCGGCCCCCGGCCCTCAGGGTGCTCTTCCCAGCGTTCGCCCGCCCACCCGTGCCTGCTGCCAGTGAGGCCCATGTTCCCAGGACGGGGTTGCTGGGAGCCAGTGGCTGCGCCTGGCCGTGGCGGTGGGCTGGGGGGATTGTGGGTGGGCTGGCGCAGGAAGTGCTGCACCTCGCTGCTGTTCAAAGGCACCACGCTGAGATTTCTCCCTTTGCTGTGGCGGCGCGGGCGGCTGGGTGCTGGTGGTAGTGGAGGAAGCGTGGAGGCCTGTGGTGGGGGGCCTGCGCCCGCCAACCTTCACATAGCATTGAGGGAGCTGAGCACAGAGCTGGGCCCCAAGCCTGCCCCAGTTCAGTGTCCCACTGAAACCCCAGTGCCACCCAGCACGTACAGGGAGCCTTCCTCGTGCCCTGGCTCCATGACAGTGATGCTCCAGCTGCAGTGTTTCTTCCAAGTGCTCTCTCCCAGCATGTTCCTCTGTCAGTCAAGCAGCATCCTATCCTTCCTGCAGGTGAGGACGATGGCCAGCCCAGAGGACGACCTCATCGGCATCCCCTTCCCTGAGCACAGCAGCGAGCTGCTGAGCTGCCTGAACGAGCAACGGCAGCTGGGGCTGCTCTGCGACGTCACCATCAAGACGCAGGGGCTGGAGTACCGCACCCACCGTGCCGTCCTGGCTGCCTCCAGCCGCTATTTCAAGAAGCTCTTTGCAGGGCCGGGGCCGGGGCAGGAGGTCTGTGAGCTGGACTTTGTGGGGCCAGAGGCACTGGGTGCGCTGCTGGAGTTTGCCTACACAGCCACGCTGACCATCAGCAGCGCCAACATGGGCGAGGTGCTTCGTGCTGCCCGGCTGCTGGAGATCCCCTGTGTCATCGCTGCCTGCGTGGAGATCCTGCAGGGCAGCGGGCTGGAGGCACCCGGCCCCGATGACGGCGACTGCGAACGTGCCCGCCGCTACCTGGAGGCTTTCTCCACCCTCCCCGAGGGTGAGGTGCCTGCCCCGCCACCCCCCCGCCCCACCGCCCGCCGCAGCAAGAAGACCCGCAAGTTCCTGCAAGCCCGTGGTGCCCAGCTCAACAACCACGCCGAGGAGCCGCCCGCTGAGGCTGAGGGCTCCGGCAGCCCCCCGCCGCCCTCCCAGCTGCCCTCGCCGCCTCTGCCCGAGGGGCTGTCCCTGCCCTACGACAGCTTTGAGCTGCCTGAGGAGGAGGAGCTGCCCCCACACCCCTTTCCCTTCCCCTACCAGCCCCCCTTGTCCCCTGAGGAGGCAGCTTCTGACGATGACGCCATCGACCCCGACCTGATGGCGTATCTGAGCTCGCTGCACCACGAGTCGCTGGCGCCTGGGCTGGATAGCCCCGACAAGCTGGTGCGCAAGCGCCGCTCACAGATGCCCCAGGAGTGCCCCGTCTGCCACAAGGTCATCCATGGCGCCGGCAAGCTGCCTCGCCACATGCGCACGCACACGGGCGAGAAGCCCTTTGCCTGCCAGGTCTGCGGAGTCCGATTCACACGGTGAGTGCTGCTGGACGGGCTCTCCCCGCCTGACGTGTACCAAATGACATCCCCTGTGGCACCCCACCAATGCCAGTCCTACCAGGGCCTGGCCACAGGCCTGGCATGGTTCATGGGGTTTTGTGCACCCCCTGAGTGCTGCTGGACCAATCTGGGCTACCTGATGGCACACAGCACAGCACCCCTCTGCCAGTCCTGCCAGTGTGGTGCACATTCAGAGGGTCTTCTGCACCTCATGAGTGCTCTGGACCAACACAGCGTAGCCAATGGCATCCTCTGTGGCACCCCCTGCAAGTTCTCTTGTGGTGCAGTGGGGTTATGGGGCCTTCTGCACCTCATGAGTGCTGCTGGACTGACCTAAGGTACCCAGTAGCATCCCTGGTGGTGTCCCTCTGCCATAGCTGCTGGTGAAGTCAGGTCAGTGGGGTGTTCTGCACCCTGAGTGCCGCCAGATCACCAAGGCCTGATACCTGATGGCACTCATAGCACCACATCTGTCATGGTTGTGGTGCAGGTCCAGGGGAGTTTTCTGCACTATGTAAGCTCTGCCAGAGCAGCCTGGGGTAGCCGGCAGCATCCCCCCTGCCAGCAGCCAGCTGCATCTCAGCCATGCAGCCGTACGATGGCCCCTGCCCTGCCAGGCACACAGAGCCCTGCAGAGCATCCCTGCTCCCGGGTTTCCAGCACCATTGCCTATCTCTGGCTGCGGGTCTGTGTACAAATCACAAACGGGACGGGACCGCTAGGAACGTGTCTTGAGCTGTTTTATTTTCCAGCATCAGTCTCATTACATGATTATAACAACGAGAAGATGCTACTCAATGCCAATGTCTCCCTGTGTGTCCCACCTCCAGGAACGACAAACTGAAGATCCATATGCGCAAGCACACAGGTGAGCGGCCCTACTCCTGCCAGCACTGCAGCGCCCGCTTCCTGCACAGCTACGACCTGAAGAACCACATGCACCTGCACACAGGCGCCCGGCCCTACGAGTGCTACCTCTGCCACAAGGCCTTCGCCAAGGACGACCACCTCCAGCGGCACCTGAAGGGCCAGAACTGCCTGGAGGTGCGGACCCGCCGCCGCCGCCGCGATGAGCCGCCGCCGCCGCCCGCGGGGCCCCCGGGCCTCGACCTCTCCAACGGGCGGCTGGAGGGGCTGCGCCTCTCCATTGCCCGCTACTGGGCTCCAGGGCAGCCCGAGGAGGAGGAAGAGGAGCCGGAGGGTGAGGAAGGGCCACAGCCAGATGGCACTGTGCCGGTGGAGATGGCATAGGCAGGTGTCGTGCCGTTCCATGCCGAGCTGTGCCGTGCCCACTGGGGTTTCTGTTCCTGTTTTTCCCGTCACGGTTCATTCCTAGTTATGCAAAGGGGGAAACTCCCCTCGGCCGATTTGCACAAGGGGGTGGGGGGCCCCTACCACCCCCCACCGTGCCCGAGCCCACCTGGTCATGCCCAGGCGGGTGGTGGGGGGATTGGGACTTGGATGTCCCCCCACCAAACCCCTCGTGGATGCCAGGACCGGGCAGGGGCACCCATGGACCAAGGCCCCCCCCCAGGTGGGGAGAGCCCCCCCATCCTCTCCAGTGGGGGGGGGGGGCACTGCCCTACGCTGTGCATAGCTTGTCCCCACCTCCCCACTCCAAGCAGCCCCCCCCCGGCGAGCTCCCCTCGCCCCTGCACTCCCGGCTGCTTTCTCTTGGTTGCACTATTCGGGTGAGCCCACCCGGGTGTGGGGCAGCCCCGGCCCCCCCCGGACCCTTTCCCCTTCCGAAATCCCCCGGCCCTGTGGGACCCCCCCCTTCCCTGGGGTGGCCGGGCCCCCGCGGTCACCCCTCTGTCCTTTGCACATGCCCCCTGCAGGGCGCAGCCTCCCCGGGGGTGGAGGGGACCGGCACTATTTGTCTACAAATAAGAGTTTTATCTATATTTAAAAAGATGATGTAATATATTCCCCCCCACAGCCCCTCCGCTGCCAACCACCAGCGCTGCCCGGCCTCTGCCATGGGGTGCCGGGAGGGGTGATGGGGCCGGGGGGGCTCTGCTCCCGTCATGGCTTTAAAGTGCCTTATGGTGAACTTGAACCTTTTCGGCTACTTGAACCTCTCTGGTGTCAGGAACCAAACAAACCATGGGCGGGCGGCCCCCGCCCCGCCGGGCCGCCTCTGCCTGTCTGTATGTCTGTGTTTGTTTTTTTTTTTTTTAAAACGAAGGCTGCTTGGTAATAAACGGAGAAGCAGGGACTTCCCCCGTGTCCAGCTGTCTGTCCATTCTGCATCCCCGCCCTGGAGCAGCTCGGGACTGGGGGCACTGTGGGGCTGGGGACAGGGACATTGAGAGTCTGGGATACTGCAGGGATGGGGAGCAGGCACCGTGTGTGGGCTGGGGACACTGAGGGGTGGGGGCACTACAGGGAGGGGAATAGGGACACCATAAAGGCTGGGAAAAGGGATGTGTAGGGGCTGGAGGCACAGTGGGCATGGAGATGGTGACACCCAGGTGCTATAGATGGGGACTGGTGGGCATTGAGAGGCTGGGGTCACAGCAGGGATGCAGCCAGGGCAGCAAGGAGCTAGGGTATCACAAGGTCAGGACCATCACGGGATGGTGGATGCCAGCTGAGAGTACCAGGACTCAGGTGCCTTGAGGACCAGGTGATTTATTCACCAGCCCTTCCCCACCCAGTGGCTCTCAGCTTCTGCTGCACTGGTGGGGCTCCAGGCACATCCCAGCACCTGGACCCGTGGTTTTGCTGTCCCATGGCACTGTCCAGCTGTCACTGGGCCCTTGCCCTCGCTTTCACTGTTCTTGGCCTGCTGCTGGTAGCTGAAGTCTTGCTGGGAGGGAGGAGTGCAGTGTTGGCATCCAGTATCCCCAGAGCTGGGGAGGACAGGGAGCACTGCCACCCCACAGCCAGCCCTCGCCTGCAGAGCAGTCTGTTCTTGTAGCCCCCACCGCTGCCCACATCGCTCTCCTCACTCTTTTCCACCTCCTCCAGCTGGGCTCACAGCTGGGCAGCCGTTCTGGAGGGGAGCCCCGGGCCCTTGATCACGTCCTTGATCAGGTCCCTGATGCGCTGCAGCAGCCGCCGCCCTCGCTCCTGGCCCCGCAGCGCCCGCGCAGCGCCCGGCCGCAACCCCGCTGTCTCCTCCTCGTCACTCGAGTCCCTGCGGGGCACAGAGGGCAGGGCTGAGCTGCAGCCCCCCTGCACACCCACTGCAGCCCCCCAGCACCCCTCTGCTCACAGCTCCTCATCCCCAGCGTCGGGGTAGCTCAGGGGGGCCATGCAGACGGAGCAGGTGTTGTTCAGGGTTCTGTAGCACTCGCTGCAATACAGCCCTGTGGAAAACGGGGCTGTCAGGGGGGAACGGGAAATTTTCTGGGGAGGGGGTCCCCAAACTGTGGGGAGAGCTACCTTGGCATCTGGGTGTGATGCAGGTGCTGAAACCTGGCCGCCCAAGAAGCTGGTGGAGGCAGGAGACTTGTGGGCACAGGGTGATGCTCTGTGGGTCAATACCATCCTGGGGGGCCTTGACACAGACCCTCAGAGATACCACTGATCTCTTCCATCCCACCAGGGCTAACTTACCTGTATTCACAAATCTGCTGCCATCAACATACAGTTTTTGCCTGGTTCCTGCAAAGGTTCATCCCTTAAATCTTGGCATCTTGACTGCTCCACGGTGTGCAGCCAGTCACATGGAAAAGGTCCTTGCTTTTCAGTAAGGAGCAAAATGGCTTCATTTGAAGCTGATGTCACACACATGACTACTTCTCTCCCTGGTCCATTAGCACAGCTTGGTATTTTGCCAGTCAGCTTAGAGAGATCCAGTGATGTCCCTCTGGATTCCGAAGAGCCAGCAATAGCACAGTCAGAGATCAGCCCAAAGTGAATTTCTGGGCCTCCTGCATTGTTAGGGTGGTGGCTGCTATAGCCCATAAGCATGCTGACCATCCAGTTGCTTGGAGAAGGATGCCACTGGCTTTTGCCAACTTCCAAGAAGCTGTGTCGTCCCCATGGAGGCTACTTGTTGCCTTTTGTGCACACATCATGAAAAGAGTTTAGTTGTATCTGGAAGGCCTGAAGCTGGTGCTTCCATGGGCATCCCTTATGGTGTTGTTAAAACCAGTTCAACATTGTCAGGGCCATTCCAGGAATTCTTCAGGGCCTTTGATTGCCAAATGAAAGGGGTTGGCTACTAGTCCAAAATTTTGAATCTGTATGGGGCAAAATTCTGCCACTAACAAAACTCCTGTTATCTTTTAGTCCTAGGAGCTGCAATTTGGAATATCATTAATTTTTTCCTTCCCCCAGAGCTCACTGTCCTTTTGATACCTTAAAGCTAAGATATTAGTCTTACCTTTTTTTCTGGAAATCCCAGCAAGTCCCAAAAAGTTCTGCAGGCTTATGGTCACTTTCAAGCAGGTTTGTTCCTTGTCAGCTCCAATTAGGATGTCATCTACACACTGTGAAAGAACACTGCTACCTTTTTTCCATTTCTCTAGTTCTTTTGCCAAAACCACCAAATAAAGTGGGCTTATCTTTGAATCCTTGAGGGAACACTGTCCAACTGCATCTTTCTTCCAGCCACAGGATTCTCTCAATTCAAAGACTGGCTTTGCTCATCTATTGGGATGCTTTCTATTGAGAGAAAGTATCCTTTAAGGCCAAAACAGTAAAATAAGAGTTTGTTTCCAGCACTGAGGTTAACAAGCCATAAGGATTTGGTACACTTGGATGTATATCTGTGCATGTTTGATTGATTACTCTTAAACTTGTACTAATCTGCACTCTTGAGAACAAGGCTTCTTTGAAACCTGGAGGAAGGCATCTAAAACTCAGGTTGGCATTGTCTGAGTATGCCAAATTGTAAAAATGTGTATGTCCATGGTTCCAGACCTTTCTGTGCTTCTGTCTATACAGGATATTTATTCATTCTTAAGGGTTTAACTTTTGGTTCTGAGCTTTTTCTCTTAACTGGAGACACATTCTCTGTTTTACCTCATTTTCCTGTGTCCCATGCGGATCACTGCATTTCAAATGGCATCCAGAATATTTTCTCCAATGCCCTCTGATGGCTTACACATTAACAGGCAGACCTGAGCTTTCCAGACTGTCTCAGGTGGAATGTGAAGCTGCAAGGTATTCCCAGAAAAGATTTAAGATTTGGTGCATTTAAATTACAAAACATATCTCACCCCAGCAAGGGAAGGGGTCATTGATGGCATGTGTAGAAACGGATTAGTTATTTTAGTGTCACCAGCTGTACGTGCCATGGGTGGTAGGAGTGGCTACAAAGCTCATTTTCCTGCTGCCCCAACAATCTGTACTGGAGCTTTCCTCAGCAGGCCCTTGCAGCCAGTTACTTCTGAAGATGTGGCTCCATTTCCCAGCTTTACTGGAACCAGAGTATCAACTGGGCATGCCCTGATATTTTCCCTTGATCCCCTTGCCTCACTGCCAAAATCCTCCATCATCATAATATTTACCTCTTATAATGACCCCTTCTGTCAACAAATAGCACGTTCAGGCAAAGACCTCTGAATCTCCAGCCCATTCCTCTTATTCCTCCTTCTCTAACACCATTCTTTTTTCTTCCACAGTACAAAAGTTTGGTCCTTAAGTAGTTACACTGCTCCCATGCCACTGACTGATCAAGGCCCACTGCCCAGTGTTTCCTTGTGACTGACATGGAGGTTGATCCCACTGATCAGTCACACTGATAAATCTACACCTTTTGTAGAAGCAATATGAAAAAGGAACAACAGTGCACTTACCAATCCAATAATTCCATCCATCCATCCATCCATCCATCCATCCATCCATCCATCCATCCATCCTTGCTTGAATATCCCCGGAGCATTTCCCTTTGGATTTGCTCACTGCCATGATGCTGAAGCAGCTTTGGAGTCCCTGATCACCTGCCTGGTGCCCACTGGAGTCCTGTCTGCTCTGATTCTCCAGGGGCAGCAGGATGCTCCAGGCAAGGCCTCATGGCCACCCCATCTGGGTCCCCACAAGGTCCCCAAGCGGGTTCCTTCCCACAGTGTGCCAGGAGCTGATCCACACCCAGAGCTGGGTGTTTGTTTCCTTTGTGTCTGTGTGGAGATGGGTGCAGGGCCGTGAATCCTCAGGTGCCAGTCACCCGCTTTGATGCACTTCAAAGAGCAACAGATCCACATTTCCCATAAACACCACGATCCAAAGCTGTAGATAAGGTATGGATCAGCTGTAGCCATGGGCTGCAACTTCCTTTGTCTCTTCTTAGAGCTCCAGAGCACGATATTTCCTGTGTGTGCCCTCTGGAAGGGTACCAAAGCCTTCTTGCAAGTCAGTGGAGATGGCTGCTAGCTGCTTCTTGGAGCTTTGGACCGTGGAGTTACAGCCTTGCAGAGCAATGTGAGTGTTGGAAAGGGAAGTCAGGACTTTACAAGATGCAAAGGCAATCACACAACATCTAATTATACTCCAGCACAGTGGTGCTATGAGCAGCAATGCAGTGTAGAACAGCAATATGTGGTGGCACACATTGCTCACAAGCAAAGGCACTGATATGGGAAAAGTAAGATTTTGATTTCCCAGGGGATCCTGAGGGATGGGATGGAAATACCTTAAGTGAGTCCTCAGACTCCAAGGCTGAGCTTTAGCCAGATTTAGCAGGAAGGGAGGGGGTAGAAGCACAACCCCTCATACAAATGGAGGGGCAGAGGGATCTGCTAGATGGAGCAGTGCACTTATACTCCAAAATGTAATTTTTGGAGATCTATCAGCAGAAGAGAGGAGAAGACAAACTGATAAGGGTTTTGTGAGCTTGGAATAGCGGGGCTGTGTCGGTCCACTTATTAATTGGTGCAAAAATCTATTAAATCCTAAGGCAGTAAGGACCAGCTATCTTGGGGATGTGCTCAGGGACAGAGTGAGGTCAGGGGTCCTGTTTGGCAGGACATTGCCACCCCCATGCTGTATCAAGGGCTGTGTGCAGCAGCTTGAACAGCACTTCAGACATTGATGAATTAGTGCCATCCCTCAGAAGCTGATGTTCCAGGCAGAAGGTTTTAGTTTCCTGCAGCAGATGGGGACGGCTCACGCTCTAATTACAGGATCTAGTCTGGATGGGGCAGCAGTAACTAGAAGTATCAAAATACAGCTTTTGAGAGGGGTGCCTGTTTCACTGAAGACCTTGATTACACCAGCCACCACAGTGCTACCAGTAATAGAGGTGTCCTAGCAAGCACCTTAGGGGAAATTTGGACTCTAATTTCAGAACCAGCTGTGCGGGTGGTGAATGAAAATCATCTGGCAAAACTGAAGACTTACCTCACGTGTGACGAGGAAACAAATGTGGAATGATCTTGTGCAAGTGTCCCATGATCAGAAATAAATAGGAACTTAACAGCAAAAATGTCTCATCATTGACAGAAGTCAATGCCTATGCACAAAATTCTTCTCTTTCAACCCCCCTGTCACCTCACACCAAGACACTATGGTAAATGCTCTAACAGCAGAAATGGACCAGGAAGAAAGTTGTTTAGCAATGGACAAAGAAACAAGAAGAAGCCTCTGATGCCTGCAAAAACGTTTTGGTTGAGCAAGCCAAATTACACACTCTTAGGCAAGGAAATCCTTTTGAGTTGAAAGGAACAATTCTAGGTGATAAAGTCTTACGGGGATTGTGGCACACAACTGGACTGAAAAGTCAGAAAAAATCTCTAGGATTTTGGTCCAAGATATTACTAGGCTCTGCTATACATTATAACCCAAGGGGAAAATTAATTAAAGCTGTAATTTGGGCATTGCAAGAAACAGAAAGAATTACAGGCCGAAATATTGTGACTGTACCTGCAGTATAAAACATGGTGAGGACTGAAATTCTTTCAGATGCTGTCTCTTCCAAAATGTTAGAATAAGTGGAATTGTTTACACCAATGGATTCTGTGCTGGGACTGCAACCTATTAATCTAGAAATGACCATTTACATAACAACCCCTGACAATGCAGTATGGCTCTGCACTCTGCATTCTCCCCTTCTACATCCTCTGTTATCACAAGTTCCTGCATTCTCAAGTTATTACAGGAATATTCCTGTATTATTCTCAAGTTCCTGTATTTTAGGTATCTTTGATGATTTCCTGTGCTTATTTAGGGGGGATAGAACTGGTGTCACAAACCAAATATGAAGTTGGAGCTCAGTCTGTTAAAACAGAACTCACAGCCCTTCAATCTCCGTGAGCCATTATCCCACATGCAGTTCCCGAGCCTGGAGCAGTATTAGCTGGAGAAAATGAGACAAAACTGTGTCTTACTGGACAGAGATGACACTCCTGCTGTCCTCCCTTATCACAAGCTGGCTCCTTGTGCTTTGCAGGCCACACAGCAAACAAATATCTTGAATACATTTCTGCAAGAACAGTATGTAAAAACCTGTGTGTAGGTTTTTACTGTGACCAACCTATAGTTATTTTTCAGAGTTGTGACTATGGAGCAGCCAGCATGGACCTTCATGGAAGGTGTAACCTGGACATCCAGGGCAGCTTGCCTTAAATTTGAGAGTGACTGCTCTACACTGAGAACTTTCTAACACTGATTACTGATGAACTATCTCCCTCTTTGTCACAGACACGATGGGAGCTTCAGACAAAATTTATTAGAGAAGCCCTCAGCTTGTGTCACAAGGTGCAGAAACGATGCCCTGGCTTTCTAAACTCCTCATAGAGGAGTCTGGGTGTGGCTAAATCCAATCCCAGGCCCAGATGTGGTCAAAGGTGTATGTCTAAAGGATCACAGGTGTAACCCTACCTTTATACAACTTTATCTTGTGTGATCAAGGATGGCTAACCAAATATATTTATATAAATGAAATAATTTCTTTAATTCTATTACAATACTAATAGTGCTTTGACAAAAAGACCTTAGTCAGAATTATCTAATACAGAGGACAGGTGGCTGTAACTTTTAGCATAATGCTCTATTTTTGACACAATATTGAAGCCACTTCATTAAAGCTAGAAAAAACAGGGTTTTGAAGTAGAGATTGATGTTCCTCACCTCTGTCAGCAACTGTGGGCAAATCTCTTTTGCTGAGCCTTGAGGTGTAAACCTGGGGGGCATCCCCACTCATGGGAAAGATTAGAGGGGTGTGCTAGAAGTCCTCACTGTGGAAATGTGGGACTGGCCTTTTATAGCATGAGACTGTCAGTCACATTCATTTTTAGCTTATGCATTGCTGGGCTTACTCAGCAAAATATGCTTTGCTGCTGAAGAAGGGGTGATCAGCTCTCTGGTTTCTTCTGCTCGACACTTCTGCCCCAACTTCCCGATCAGGGCCTGCGTGTCCCTGCTGCCCCACGGGCAGGGAGCACCTGCCGTGCACATCCTCGTGTGCCCTGCGCTTCCCTGCTTGGCTACACCAGCCATCATGTTGGACGGATCCCAGAGTCTGAAGCCAAATGGAATTGTTTCCACGCAGGGATGAGTTAGGAATATTTATCAGCACAGGTAGCTGTGTCAGACCTTCCCCTGACAGCTGATAACTTGGATTTGGCAGGCGGCCGAGCGGCAGCCACGTACAAGTACGCTGCATCACAGCCACGGGGCTCTGCAGGCTCCTTCTTCGTTCTGTGTAACACCACACGTTTTCGTTCTCCCAGAGGCTGGAATGTCCATCTGCTCCTCACACAGGACAATGAGCCAGCACAGAGCACACTGCTGCTGTCAAAACACACCAGGGCCATGCACTTTCCTTCTCTCATCCACGTGCCATCACATTCTGTCACTCTTGTAGCCGATTCTGAACCAAAAAGTTTTCAGCTGCATCTGACACAGATAAATGTGTGCCAGGAAAAGAAGCTTTCTTGGACCTTGCCCCTCATGTGTGGAAATTTGTATTTGCTCCACAAGAGGCAACAAATTATGGTGTTTTTTAACATCCTGAGGGAATTCAACATTCCCAAAAAGTGATGTGTCACACCTGAAAGGGCAGAAGGAGGTGAAAGGCTGGGGAAAATCATCCTCTCCTGTTGTCCCAGCAGGCTGGTGCAATCATTAATAAACCCCCAGAAGCAGCATCCCAGACCAGGACAGGCAAACAACAGTGAATACACATCCAAAATGATCTTCGTTGCCACTGATGCTGACTTTCCATAAACTGATATCACAGACTGTATCCACAAAGCAATCTTGGTTTCTCTCTCTCCCTGATCTGAAAAAGGACATCCATCATGGTGGCAAATGGCTCTACACATACACAAAGTTAGGTGCCACATCCACACAACTAGACCCAGAAGCACAGTGACCAGGGAGTTCTGTACCCAATACACAAATGTTTCAGACAAAATTGTTATTTGGTAATTTTCTCTCTCAAGCCCCTTTAGTTGTGCACCAAATTTGTCTTAGTTTAAGCCTATTTATGGGGTGGAGCCTGGGAAATGAGCCACCTCTCCTTCAGTTTTAAGCACTCCCCTTTGAACAGAAGGAGAGACAAATGTGAGAAGATAAAAGTGAAAAAATAACAGCTTACTAAAAAACAAAACATCAATTAATAAGGAAACAGCAGTAACGAAAAATACAAAGGCTCTAAAGCAAAGAGTGAAACAGTCCCCCAGAAACAATGAAAACAAAATGTCAGAGAAGGCCCTCTCCAAGATGGACTGCATGTATGGACTGGACTTTGTCCCTTGTCCCAGGACAGTGTGACAGGGAAGCCCCTTCCCCAGTGTAGCAGCCTCTGTAGAAGACCCAGGGGCCCAGGGGACAAAGACAGGATGGAAGAGAAGTCCACTTCTTCTGACAATGTTGTGGAGAGGGGGCAAAAAGGAAAAACAACACAGCAAAGGATCTTCTGGGTTTACAGAACTCCCTCTTCACCCCAAAATACCAACCAGTCTGGAACAGGGACAGAAGGAAAACCTGGAAGAGCCCTTTTCTTGTCAGACTTGGGAGATGGGTGAGCAAGGCGGTGCAAGGCCATGGAGTGGAGAAAGGGCAAGGGAAGAACACAGAGGGGGTCCATAAAAAATGCAAGGTTGGGGTAGGCATGGGAAGGCAAATCAAAGGAGGGGCAAGCCTTGCAAGAGAAGGCCAGGAATGAAAGCAGAAGACAGGTCAAGGGGAGGAATGGGTATGCAAGGAAGAGCAAGGCAAGTCAGGGGTTGGGTTCACAAGGCAAAGCAAGCGAGAAGTACATCCAAGGATTGCTCCCAGACAAAAGCTGCCAGGACAGACTGCTCTGCCTGGCATTAATCTCTTCTGGGCTTCCTCTCATCTGCACCTGAAACACTGGGGCTACGTGCTTTACTTCTTGTGGAAAAGAATTGTCATTCTCACCCAAGAGCTCATGGCTGAAATTTTGATTTCACCTCCAAAACGCAACACATGCGAGAACTGCTCCCAGGTGAAAGCTGCCAGGACAGATGGGTCTGGCTGGCCTTGGCCTCCCCTGGGCTGCTTCTCTTCTACACCTGTGTCTCGGTTTGGAAAGACAGGTGTCTGCTACAGAAGGCAGGAGCCTCCCCTGCACTGGAAACTGTAAACCCCCTCCCTCCAAATTGTTATAAATTTGAAATTAAGGGGGGCTCTCAGGCAAAGATATGGGAGCAGGAATAACAGTTCTTTATTAGGGAAGAAAATAAAATAAAAAAAAACCCCACAGAACAATGCAGTAATACAAAACAACACTGACAAGAGTCAGAACACAACCTGACACCCTGCTGGTCAGGGTGCTGGTAGCAGTCCAATTGGAATTGTGGCTGCATTCCTCCTGGAGCAGCAGGTGTGGTCCTATTGGAGCAGTGATCCTGCAGAAAGGTGTAGTCTTTCTCTGAAGATCCAGTGGAAGAGGCAGCTGTTCCTTTAGGAATCCAGTTGGGAATCCATTTGGGAAATGTTCTGGTGTCCCAAAATCTCAGATTACATCCAGTTAGGAATGCTTGGCTCCTCCCTCTGGGCGGAGCATCTCCCAATGGGATGGTGGAATTTTATCAGCCATGCAGGGACACTCAATGGGCCATCAGCAGCAGATATCTCCCCAGAGTGAGGATTGCTTTGTGGAAGAGATAAAGAAAACTGCCCAATTAACAGAAGATAACTGCCACACCTCCAACAGATGGCAATAGAATACACACTGCCTTGCAATCTAGGACAACCTGAAACTTCAGGCCTTCATTATTTCCTTCCATAGCAGGGCATCTGACCCTCCCACAAGAGCTTATCCATTGTTTGTTAACCACTCAGATAACTCAAACAGGACAAGCTGTCTTGTAGGGAGTCGTTCTGGCACCACGGGTTTAACGCTGCCCTGGCATCCCCCAAATGCCAATAAACATCTTACTGAATAAGTGAGCTCTGGCAGTGTAAGTCAGATTTTTGACTGACAGACACCTCACTTTACGAACTCTAAAAGCCATACCAAACTTTCACAAGGCAGAAATCTTCTATACATTTCCATGGAAATGTGTGGAGTTTCTCTTGTGAGTACAGACTTCACAGTTACTCCCCAGGGGTTAAGTGAAGGAATCTGTGTACGTTATTGTCATTTTGGTGGTGAGTTACATTTGCCTCCTAATCAATACTATTTATTTTGCTAGCTTTAATATAGCACACTCTTTTATATTATGCTATAATCTACTAGTAGGTCTTTAGTTTTCTACTATGTAGTAAGTAATTCTGGTTAGGATCTTTCATCTGTTGCATGCTGTCTCTTGTCTGTTTAATCAATAACTAATTATTATAAATAGATCTGATTTGCCATCATTAGATCTTGCAGTCCAGAGTGATCCCTTAAATTTAAACTGTTACCAAAATCTCAGGCTTAAGGCAGGGCTTGTCTGAAGCTTCCACTCATCACAGGAAAATTTCCTGTGGTGTCATTATCATTCAGGAGCCCATGGCCAGAACTGGGTTTCACCTTCAAAATTCCATACACCCAAGGACTGCTCCCAGACAAAAGCCAGATTCAAAACAAATGGACACAAGCCAGGTGGTTACCTCTGTGAGGTAACCACCCCCGAAATTTTGATTCCATCTCCAAAATTCATTATGTCCAAGGATTACTCCCAGACAAGAGAAGCAAGGACAGAAAGATCATCCTGTGGGGCCAGGGGTGCAGTTTTCAGTGCCTGGATTCCCCCACTGGCTGTTCCTTCCTCCCCCAAGTGCAGAAGAGACCAAACCCAGCGGGGCTGATACCAGCTGAGTCCAACCCAGCTGAGGGAGAGCCCAGCTGGTGCAAGAAGGGCAGGAAGAGGCAGTGAAGTGCCAAAACTGTGCTGCTGTCACTGAGAGGGAGCAGGGAGACTGACACTGCAGGTCTGGAGCTCAGCAGGCAATGCCAGCACCCCCCATCCACCACCAGAATTACTCCATAAGCCCCTGACATCCCAGTTTTTTAATTCCAGGGAGGAAGAGCCAAGAAAGCCTCACCACCACCTTGTCTCTGTCCTCCTGGGCCACAGGAGCTGCTAAGGGAAGCAGCAGCCATTTTCTCTTTGTTACAAGGGAGCTACTAAACACCTTGGTTTTTGCTGGTTAAAACCTTTTCCTTTATTTTGCACAAATTTCTTTCCATCATGTATGTCTGATTCCATTGATTTGTGATTTTATTTTTTTACAAATTATTATTTTTAAGTCATTATCTCTGATTTACTGTCCCTCCCTTCACAGCAGGAGGGGAAGGACAGTGTCTTGTTTGGAGTTTAGCTCCTCATTTGTTGTTGAGACCAACACAGACACTTTTTGGGGCTGGAAATCTCCTGTGACCCCCTCATCCTCCTCACACCTGCTCTTCCACTGCACCACTGCCCACCCCCACTCTGACATTCAGGTGTCCCCACAGACATAATCTCACCCCAACCTCCCAAAGAGGCACAAAACAAGGGAAAGAGCTCAGACCAGCAGATCATTATGTTTAACAATGCCATTCAAAATGGAGAAACTCCTCCCCTGCAAAAAAAAAAAAAGGGGAGGTGTCCCCCCCCACAACAGCTCCAGCCCTTGCTGCTGCACACCACACTTGCTGGTCAGTAAAACTGGAACTGAGGTGTAAAACTTTAAAGAGTAAAATAAAGAACAAATCTCAGTAATTCACTTTATCCTGAGAGGTGTGTGGTTATACACATCCACTAAAAACACTCTTATGACAGAAGTCTTTGATTGTCCTTTTGCATTAACTGAACATGCACAGCTGGAAACTGGTACCAATAAATTTTCCATCCCAAAATACACAATTTTACCCTGACTAGGGTTTTTTGTGTTACAGAGTTAGGAGGGACATCTGCACGTGGCCAGCTGCACTGCCCAAGAGAGATGCTGCTGGGACACATGGAAGTGAGACCATTAATGCAGAATGAATGCCAGCCACGTTTGGAAGGCGTGCTGCACTGGGGTCTCTTTCCAACCAAAGTCAAAACTACACAGGGGAGGGCAGCAGTTCCCCCTCCCTCAGTGGAGCTTTCAGAGGCAGAGGGGTCTGAAGCCATCCTCAACAGAAGCTGCATCAGCTAACTGCACCATTCCTGCAGCTGGCAGGCTACTCTCCATCATCTGCAAGAAAACTCCCCAGGCAGAATGACACCAGACACTGCAGAGGTCTTCCACAACCCTGCCCTCAAAATTTCCACAGCTTCTGCTCACCTGCTCTGACAGAACACTGCAGCCACCATCACTCGTGGCACCAAAGTTACCAAAAGACAGAAAACTGCACTTGTGAGAAACCACCAGCCCTGAGCTCCTCCTCACCATGGCCCAGCTCAGCCCAAACCTTTGTCCAATTCCAAAGGCTGCCCACACAGCACCTGCAAAAGCCAAAGGGAAATGCTTAACACAGATGCCACACGTTTCTCTGCTCTCAGACACTGAGCCAGCCAACAACCACAGAACCTTCTTGGAACCCCTTCCGTGCGGCTTCCCCTCTCCTTAACCCAGGCAGAGTCTTCCAGAATGCAGCTGTGTGGGTGGCAATGGAGCCGTGGGATCTCTTCTGGCCTGAAAGCCATCACATATTGACCAGCAGCACCAAGACAGGGGCTCACTGGGGAGGAATGGAACAGTTCCCAAAAATGCTCTTGCTTCACAGAAAAAGGGTCTGAGGTTCTAAGAGCCAGGACAGGTGTGGCACCAGTGCTTCAAGACTGCCAAAAGCCTGCCTTGGCTGCAGCAAACCATGCACAGAGGTGGGGTGGGAGGGGAGAGAGAATAGTTAAGTAGCCCCAATGGCCAGCAGGGATTGGACCTCTGTCTTGCTTTCTTTGTCTGCAGCTTGGAGAACTTCTGCCTGAAGCAGCAGGGAAAGAAGAAAGTGGCTGTAGGAAGATGTGCTGGCACAGGCTGGAAGTGGGAACCTCCAGTGAAAGGGTTTGAGGCAGCACAGGCAGTGAGAGGGACTGGTGCACATGGGCTGCTCATCTGGGTGTGGGCAAGGGGCAAAATGTGAACAGAAGAGGGCCCCGGGCCCTTTTCCCACCAGAGGCAGCTGCCTGAGGGCACAGGGAAGCTCTCAAAGCTTCCTGCAGTGCTGGAAAGGCCAGCAGGGTGTTTTGTTACTGACTTAGCATCAGGGAGGTCAGGACATGTCCTGATCCACTGTCAGCTGACCACAATCCTTGCGGGTCCCTTCCAGCCTAGGAGGTTCTAAGATTCTACTCTCACGTTTTCTGCCTCAAATGCCACAGTGCAGCTTCTTCACACAGGGAGCTGCGATGGAAACTCAGCTGCTTCTGTGACATTCCTCTGCAGAACTGACAGGTTCCCTGTGGAGCTCTCCAGGTGACTGCAGGGCAAG